>NW_024871553.1:5000-10000 GCF_019054845.1 Dipodomys spectabilis
CCTAACCCTAACCCTAACCCTAACCCTAACCCTAACCCTAACCCTAACCCTAACCCTAACCCTAACCCTAACCCTAACCCTAACCCTAACCCTAACCCTAACCCTAACCCTAACCCTAACCCTAACCCTAACCCTAACCCTAACCCTAACCCTAACCCTAACCCTAACCCTAACCCTAACCCTAACCCTAACCCTAACCCTAACCCTAACCCTAACCCTAACCCTAACCCTAACCCTAACCCTAACCCTAACCCTAACCCTAACCCTAACCCTAACCCTAACCCTAACCCTAACCCTAACCCTAACCCTAACCCTAACCCTAACCCTAACCCTAACCCTAACCCTAACCCTAACCCTAACCCTAACCCTAACCCTAACCCTAACCCTAACCCTAACCCTAACCCTAACCCTAACCCTAACCCTAACCCTAACCCTAACCCTAACCCTAACCCTAACCCTAACCCTAACCCTAACCCTAACCCTAACCCTAACCCTAACCCTAACCCTAACCCTAACCCTAACCCTAACCCTAACCCTAACCCTAACCCTAACCCTAACCCTAACCCTAACCCTAACCCTAACCCTAACCCTAACCCTAACCCTAACCCTAACCCTAACCCTAACCCTAACCCTAACCCTAACCCTAACCCTAACCCTAACCCTAACCCTAACCCTAACCCTAACCCTAACCCTAACCCTAACCCTAACCCTAACCCTAACCCTAACCCTAACCCTAACCCTAACCCTAACCCTAACCCTAACCCTAACCCTAACCCTAACCCTAACCCTAACCCTAACCCTAACCCTAACCCTAACCCTAACCCTAACCCTAACCCTAACCCTAACCCTAACCCTAACCCTAACCCTAACCCTAACCCTAACCCTAACCCTAACCCTAACCCTAACCCTAACCCTAACCCTAACCCTAACCCTAACCCTAACCCTAACCCTAACCCTAACCCTAACCCTAACCCTAACCCTAACCCTAACCCTAACCCTAACCCTAACCCTAACCCTAACCCTAACCCTAACCCTAACCCTAACCCTAACCCTAACCCTAACCCTAAC
This sequence comes from Dipodomys spectabilis, assembly GCF_019054845.1. Classification (NCBI taxonomy): domain Eukaryota; kingdom Metazoa; phylum Chordata; class Mammalia; order Rodentia; family Heteromyidae; genus Dipodomys; species Dipodomys spectabilis. The sequence goes on from NW_024871553.1 coordinate 6,069, forward strand.
CCTAACCCTAACCCTAACCCTAACCCTAACCCTAACCCTAACCCTAACCCTAACCCTAACCCTAACCCTAACCCTAACCCTAACCCTAACCCTAACCCTAACCCTAACCCTAACCCTAACCCTAACCCTAACCCTAACCCTAACCCTAACCCTAACCCTAACCCTAACCCTAACCCTAACCCTAACCCTAACCCTAACCCTAACCCTAACCCTAACCCTAACCCTAACCCTAACCCTAACCCTAACCCTAACCCTAACCCTAACCCTAACCCTAACCCTAACCCTAACCCTAACCCTAACCCTAACCCTAACCCTAACCCTAACCCTAACCCTAACCCTAACCCTAACCCTAACCCTAACCCTAACCCTAACCCTAACCCTAACCCTAACCCTAACCCTAACCCTAACCCTAACCCTAACCCTAACCCTAACCCTAACCCTAACCCTAACCCTAACCCTAACCCTAACCCTAACCCTAACCCTAACCCTAACCCTAACCCTAACCCTAACCCTAACCCTAACCCTAACCCTAACCCTAACCCTAACCCTAACCCTAACCCTAACCCTAACCCTAACCCTAACCCTAACCCTAACCCTAACCCTAACCCTAACCCTAACCCTAACCCTAACCCTAACCCTAACCCTAACCCTAACCCTAACCCTAACCCTAACCCTAACCCTAACCCTAACCCTAACCCTAACCCTAACCCTAACCCTAACCCTAACCCTAACCCTAACCCTAACCCTAACCCTAACCCTAACCCTAACCCTAACCCTAACCCTAACCCTAACCCTAACCCTAACCCTAACCCTAACCCTAACCCTAACCCTAACCCTAACCCTAACCCTAACCCTAACCCTAACCCTAACCCTAACCCTAACCCTAACCCTAACCCTAACCCTAACCCTAACCCTAACCCTAACCCTAACCCTAACCCTAACCCTAACCCTAACCCTAACCCTAACCCTAACCCTAACCCTAACCCTAACCCTAACCCTAACCCTAACCCTAACCCTAACCCTAACCCTAACCCTAACCCTAACCCTAACCCTAACCCTAACCCTAACCCTAACCCTAACCCTAACCCTAACCCTAACCCTAACCCTAACCCTAACCCTAACCCTAACCCTAACCCTAACCCTAACCCTAACCCTAACCCTACCCTAACCCTAACCCTAACCCTAACCCTAACCCTAACCCTAACCCTAACCCTAACCCTAACCCTAACCCTAACCCTAACCCTAACCCTAACCCTAACCCTAACCCTAACCCTAACCCTAACCCTAACCCTAACCCTAACCCTAACCCTAACCCTAACCCTAACCCTAACCCTAACCCTAACCCTAACCCTAACCCTAACCCTAACCCTAACCCTAACCCTAACCCTAACCCTAACCCTAACCCTAACCCTAACCCTAACCCTAACCCTAACCCTAACCCTAACCCTAACCCTAACCCTAACCCTAACCCTAACCCTAACCCTAACCCTAACCCTAACCCTAACCCTAACCCTAACCCTAACCCTAACCCTAACCCTAACCCTAACCCTAACCCTAACCCTAACCCTAACCCTAACCCTAACCCTAACCCTAACCCTAACCCTAACCCTAACCCTAACCCTAACCCTAACCCTAACCCTAACCCTAACCCTAACCCTAACCCTAACCCTAACCCTAACCCTAACCCTAACCCTAACCCTAACCCTAACCCTAACCCTAACCCTAACCCTAACCCTAACCCTAACCCTAACCCTAACCCTAACCCTAACCCTAACCCTAACCCTAACCCTAACCCTAACCCTAACCCTAACCCTAACCCTAACCCTAACCCTAACCCTAACCCTAACCCTAACCCTAACCCTAACCCTAACCCTAACCCTAACCCTAACCCTAACCCTAACCCTAACCCTAACCCTAACCCTAACCCTAACCCTAACCCTAACCCTAACCCTAACCCTAACCCTAACCCTAACCCTAACCCTAACCCTAACCCTAACCCTAACCCTAACCCTAACCCTAACCCTAACCCTAACCCTAACCCTAACCCTAACCCTAACCCTAACCCTAACCCTAACCCTAACCCTAACCCTAACCCTAACCCTAACCCTAACCCTAACCCTAACCCTAACCCTAACCCTAACCCTAACCCTAACCCTAACCCTAACCCTAACCCTAACCCTAACCCTAACCCTAACCCTAACCCTAACCCTAACCCTAACCCTAACCCTAACCCTAACCCTAACCCTAACCCTAACCCTAACCCTAACCCTAACCCTAACCCTAACCCTAACCCTAACCCTAACCCTAACCCTAACCCTAACCCTAACCCTAACCCTAACCCTAACCCTAACCCTAACCCTAACCCTAACCCTAACCCTAACCCTAACCCTAACCCTAACCCTAACCCTAACCCTAACCCTAACCCTAACCCTAACCCTAACCCTAACCCTAACCCTAACCCTAACCCTAACCCTAACCCTAACCCTAACCCTAACCCTAACCCTAACCCTAACCCTAACCCTAACCCTAACCCTAACCCTAACCCTAACCCTAACCCTAACCCTAACCCTAACCCTAACCCTAACCCTAACCCTAACCCTAACCCTAACCCTAACCCTAACCCTAACCCTAACCCTAACCCTAACCCTAACCCTAACCCTAACCCTAACCCTAACCCTAACCCTAACCCTAACCCTAACCCTAACCCTAACCCTAACCCTAACCCTAACCCTAACCCTAACCCTAACCCTAACCCTAACCCTAACCCTAACCCTAACCCTAACCCTAACCCTAACCCTAACCCTAACCCTAACCCTAACCCTAACCCTAACCCTAACCCTAACCCTAACCCTAACCCTAACCCTAACCCTAACCCTAACCCTAACCCTAACCCTAACCCTAACCCTAACCCTAACCCTAACCCTAACCCTAACCCTAACCCTAACCCTAACCCTAACCCTAACCCTAACCCTAACCCTAACCCTAACCCTAACCCTAACCCTAACCCTAACCCTAACCCTAACCCTAACCCTAACCCTAACCCTAACCCTAACCCTAACCCTAACCCTAACCCTAACCCTAACCCTAACCCTAACCCTAACCCTAACCCTAACCCTAACCCTAACCCTAACCCTAACCCTAACCCTAACCCTAACCCTAACCCTAACCCTAACCCTAACCCTAACCCTAACCCTAACCCTAACCCTAACCCTAACCCTAACCCTAACCCTAACCCTAACCCTAACCCTAACCCTAACCCTAACCCTAACCCTAACCCTAACCCTAACCCTAACCCTAACCCTAACCCTAACCCTAACCCTAACCCTAACCCTAACCCTAACCCTAACCCTAACCCTAACCCTAACCCTAACCCTAACCCTAACCCTAACCCTAACCCTAACCCTAACCCTAACCCTAACCCTAACCCTAACCCTAACCCTAACCCTAACCCTAACCCTAACCCTAACCCTAACCCTAACCCTAACCCTAACCCTAACCCTAACCCTAACCCTAACCCTAACCCTAACCCTAACCCTAACCCTAACCCTAACCCTAACCCTAACCCTAACCCTAACCCTAACCCTAACCCTAACCCTAACCCTAACCCTAACCCTAACCCTAACCCTAACCCTAACCCTAACCCTAACCCTAACCCTAACCCTAACCCTAACCCTAACCCTAACCCTAACCCTAACCCTAACCCTAACCCTAACCCTAACCCTAACCCTAACCCTAACCCTAACCCTAACCCTAACCCTAACCCTAACCCTAACCCTAACCCTAACCCTAACCCTAACCCTAACCCTAACCCTAACCCTAACCCTAACCCTAACCCTAACCCTAACCCTAACCCTAACCCTAACCCTAACCCTAACCCTAACCCTAACCCTAACCCTAACCCTAACCCTAACCCTAACCCTAACCCTAACCCT
>NW_024871553.1:20000-27500 GCF_019054845.1 Dipodomys spectabilis
CCTAACCCTAACCCTCACCGTAAACCTTACCCTTAACCTAACCCTCAACCTAAACCTAACCCTCACCCTAAACCTAACCCTCACACTAACCTTAACCCTAACCCTCACCCTCACCCTCTCAATACCCCTAACCCTAACCCTAATCTTAACACTGACCCTCACCCTCACCCTAACCCTAACCCTAACCCTTAACCTCACTCTCACCTTAACCCTCACATTCACCCTAAACCTCACCCTAACCCTACGCCTACCCCTCTCCCTAACCCTCACATTAACGCTAACCCTAACCCTAACCCCAACCCTAACCCTACCCCTAACTCTCAACCTCACACTAACCCTAAACCTAACCTTCACCCTCATCCTAACCCTAATCCTCACCCACACCCTAACCCTCAAACTCACCTGAAGCCTCTCCCTCACCCGAACCCTCATCCTCACCCTAAATCTCACCCTAAACATCACCCAAACCCTAACCCTCACCCTAACCCTAAACTTAACCCTCATCCTCACCCTAACCCTCACCCTAACCCTTATCCTCACCCTAACCCTAACCCTAACCCTAACCCTAACCCTAACCCTAACCCTAACCCTAACCCTAACCCTGACCCTAACCCTAACCCTAACCCTAACCCTAACCCTAACCCTAACCCTAACCCTGACCCTGACCCTGACCCTGACCCTGACCCTGACCCTGACCCTGACCCTGACCCTGACCCTGAACCTAACCCTAACCCTAACCCTAACCCTGACCCTAAGCCTAACCCTAACCCTAACCCTAACCCTAACCGTAACCCTCACTCTGACCCTCACGCTAACACTCACCCTAACCCTAACCCTAAACCTTATCCTCACCTTAACCCTCACCCTAACCCTTACCCTCATCCTTTCCCTAACCCTAACCCTCACCCTCACCCTAACCCTAACCCAAACAATAACCCTAATGATCATCCTAACCCTAACCCTCACACTCACCCAAACCCAAACCTTAACCGTAACCCTCACCTTCACCCTCAACCTAAACCTCAACCTCACCCTCATCCTAACCCTCACCCTCACCCTAAACATCAACCTAACCGTAACCCTCTAAACCAAACCCTAACTCTAACCCTAACCTTCACCCTAACCCTAAACTTACCTCTCACCCTAACCCTCACCCTAACCCTAACCCTAAACTTTCCCTAACGCTAACCCTAACATTAACCCTCACCCTCATACTAAACATCACTCTAACGCTAACCCTCACCCTAACCCTAACCCTAAGCCTCATCCTAACCCTACCCCTCAACTTAACCTTCACCCTCCCCTAATCCTCACCCTAACTCTAACCCTAACCCTTACCTAAACAAAACCCTCACCCACACCCTCAACTTAACCCTCACCATAACCCTTACCTCACCCTAAACCTAACTCTAACCCTCAGCCTAAACCTAACCCTCACCCTAACCCTAAACCTACCCCTCACGCTAACCCTCATCCGAACCCTCACCCTAAACCTAACCCTCACCCTAAACCTAACCCTAACCCTCAACCTCACTGTAACACTCACCGTCACCCTAACACTCAACCTAACCCAAACCCTCACCCACACCCTAACCATCACACTCACCCGAACCCTAAACCTTACCCTAACCCTAAACCTCACCCTAAACATCACCCTAACCCTAACCTTCACCCTCACCCTCACCCTCACAATAAACATCAACTTAACCCTACATCTCAGCCTAACCCTAACCCTCTACCTGACCCTAAACCTCACCCTGACCCTCACCCTAACCCTAACCCTAACCCTAACCCTCACCGTAAACCTTACCCTTAACCTAACCCTCAACCTAAACCTAACCCTCACCCTAAACCTAACCCTCACACTAACCTTAACCCTAACCCTCACCCTCACCCTCTCAATACCCCTAACCCTAACCCTAATCTTAACACTGACCCTCACCCTCACCCTAACCCTAACCCTAACCCTTAACCTCACTCTCACCTTAACCCTCACATTCACCCTAAACCTCACCCTAACCCTACGCCTACCCCTCTCCCTAACCCTCACATTAACGCTAACCCTAACCCTAACCCCAACCCTAACCCTACCCCTAACTCTCAACCTCACACTAACCCTAAACCTAACCTTCACCCTCATCCTAACCCTAATCCTCACCCACACCCTAACCCTCAAACTCACCTGAAGCCTCTCCCTCACCCGAACCCTCATCCTCACCCTAAATCTCACCCTAAACATCACCCAAACCCTAACCCTCACCCTAACCCTAAAATTAACCCTCATCCTCACCCTAACCCTCACCTAACCCTTATCCTCACCCTAACCCTAACCCTAACCCTAACCCTAACCCTAACCCTAACCCTAACCCTAACCCTAACCCTAACCCTAACCCTAACCCTAACCCTAACCCTAACCCTAACCCTGACCCTGACCCTAACCCTAACCCTAACCCTAACCCTAACCCTAACCCTGACCCTGACCCTGACCCTGACCCTGACCCTGACCCTGACCCTGACCCTGACCCTGACCCTAACCCTAACCCTGACCCTAACCCTAACCCTAACCCTAACCCTAACCCTAACCCTAACCCTAACCCTGACCCTAAGCCTAACCCTAACCCTAACCCTAACCCTAACCGTAACCCTCACTCTGACCCTCACGCTAACACTCACCCTAACCCTAACCCTAAACCTTATCCTCACCTTAACCCTCACCCTAACCCTTACCCTCATCCTTTCCCTAACCCTAACCCTCACCCTCACCCTAACCCTAACCCAAACAATAACCCTAATGATCATCCTAACCCTAACCCTCACACTCACCCAAACCCAAACCTTAACCGTAACCCTCACCTTCACCCTCAACCTAAACCTCAACCTCACCCTCATCCTAACCCTCACCCTCACCCTAAACATCAACCTAACCGTAACCCTCTAAACCAAACCCTAACTCTAACCCTAACCTTCACCCTAACCCTAAACTTACCTCTCACCCTAACCCTCACCCTAACCCTAACCCTAAACTTTCCCTAACGCTAACCCTAACATTAACCCTCACCCTCATACTAAACATCACTCTAACGCTAACCCTCACCCTAACCCTAACCCTAAGCCTCATCCTAACCCTACCCCTCAACTTAACCTTCACCCTCCCCTAATCCTCACCCTAACTCTAACCCTAACCCTTACCTAAACAAAACCCTCACCCACACCCTCAACTTAACCCTCACCATAACCCTTACCTCACCCTAAACCTAACTCTAACCCTCAGCCTAAACCTAACCCTCACCCTAACCCTAAACCTACCCCTCACGCTAACCCTCATCCGAACCCTCACCCTAAACCTAACCCTCACCCTAAACCTAACCCTAACCCTCAACCTCACTGTAACACTCACCGTCACCCTAACACTCAACCTAACCCAAACCCTCACCCACACCCTAACCATCACACTCACCCGAACCCTAAACCTTACCCTAACCCTAAACCTCACCCTAAACATCACCCTAACCCTAACCTTCACCCTCACCCTCACCCTCACAATAAACATCAACTTAACCCTACATCTCAGCCTAACCCTAACCCTCTACCTGACCCTAAACCTCACCCTGACCCTCACCCTAACCCTAACCCTAACCCTAACCCTCACCGTAAACCTTACCCTTAACCTAACCCTCAACCTAAACCTAACCCTCACCCTAAACCTAACCCTCACACTAACCTTAACCCTAACCCTCACCCTCACCCTCTCAATACCCCTAACCCTAACCCTAATCTTAACACTGACCCTCACCCTCACCCTAACCCTAACCCTAACCCTTAACCTCACTCTCACCTTAACCCTCACATTCACCCTAAACCTCACCCTAACCCTACGCCTACCCCTCTCCCTAACCCTCACATTAACGCTAACCCTAACCCTAACCCCAACCCTAACCCTACCCCTAACTCTCAACCTCACACTAACCCTAAACCTAACCTTCACCCTCATCCTAACCCTAATCCTCACCCACACCCTAACCCTCAAACTCACCTGAAGCCTCTCCCTCACCCGAACCCTCATCCTCACCCTAAATCTCACCCTAAACATCACCCAAACCCTAACCCTCACCCTAACCCTAAACTTAACCCTCATCCTCACCCTAACCCTCACCCTAACCCTTATCCTCACCCTAACCCTAACCCTAACCCTAACCCTAACCCTAACCCTAACCCTAACCCTAACCCTAACCCTAACCCTAACCCTGACCCTAAGCCTAACCCTAACCCTAACCCTAACCCTAACCGTAACCCTCACTCTGACCCTCACGCTAACACTCACCCTAACCCTAACCCTAAACCTTATCCTCACCTTAACCCTCACCCTAACCCTTACCCTCATCCTTTCCCTAACCCTAACCCTCACCCTCACCCTAACCCTAACCCAAACAATAACCCTAATGATCATCCTAACCCTAACCCTCACACTCACCCAAACCCAAACCTTAACCGTAACCCTCACCTTCACCCTCAACCTAAACCTCAACCTCACCCTCATCCTAACCCTCACCCTCACCCTAAACATCAACCTAACCGTAACCCTCTAAACCAAACCCTAACTCTAACCCTAACCTTCACCCTAACCCTAAACTTACCTCTCACCCTAACCCTCACCCTAACCCTAACCCTAAACTTTCCCTAACGCTAACCCTAACATTAACCCTCACCCTCATACTAAACATCACTCTAACGCTAACCCTCACCCTAACCCTAACCCTAAGCCTCATCCTAACCCTACCCCTCAACTTAACCTTCACCCTCCCCTAATCCTCACCCTAACTCTAACCCTAACCCTTACCTAAACAAAACCCTCACCCACACCCTCAACTTAACCCTCACCATAACCCTTACCTCACCCTAAACCTAACTCTAACCCTCAGCCTAAACCTAACCCTCACCCTAACCCTAAACCTACCCCTCACGCTAACCCTCATCCGAACCCTCACCCTAAACCTAACCCTCACCCTAAACCTAACCCTAACCCTCAACCTCACTGTAACACTCACCGTCACCCTAACACTCAACCTAACCCAAACCCTCACCCACACCCTAACCATCACACTCACCCGAACCCTAAACCTTACCCTAACCCTAAACCTCACCCTAAACATCACCCTAACCCTAACCTTCACCCTCACCCTCACCCTCACAATAAACATCAACTTAACCCTACATCTCAGCCTAACCCTAACCCTCTACCTGACCCTAAACCTCACCCTGACCCTCACCCTAACCCTAACCCTAACCCTAACCCTCACCGTAAACCTTACCCTTAACCTAACCCTCAACCTAAACCTAACCCTCACCCTAAACCTAACCCTCACACTAACCTTAACCCTAACCCTCACCCTCACCCTCTCAATACCCCTAACCCTAACCCTAATCTTAACACTGACCCTCACCCTCACCCTAACCCTAACCCTAACCCTTAACCTCACTCTCACCTTAACCCTCACATTCACCCTAAACCTCACCCTAACCCTACGCCTACCCCTCTCCCTAACCCTCACATTAACGCTAACCCTAACCCTAACCCCAACCCTAACCCTACCCCTAACTCTCAACCTCACACTAACCCTAAACCTAACCTTCACCCTCATCCTAACCCTAATCCTCACCCACACCCTAACCCTCAAACTCACCTGAAGCCTCTCCCTCACCCGAACCTTCATCCTCACCCTAAATCTCACCCTAAACATCACCCAAACCCTAACCCTCACCCTAACCCTAAACTTAACCCTCATCCTCACCCTAACCCTCACCCTAACCCTTATCCTCACCCTAACCCTAACCCTAACCCTAACCCTGACCCTAACCCTAACCCTAACCCTAACCCTAACCCTAACCCTAACCCTAACCCTGACCCTAACCTTGACCCTGACCCTGACCCTGACCCTGACCCTGACCCTGACCCTGACCCTGACTCTGACCCTGACCCTGAACCTAACCCTAACCCTAACCCTAACCCTGACCCTAACCCTAACCCTAACCCTAACCCTAACCCTAACCCTAACCCTAACCCTGACCCTGACCCTAAGCCTAACCCTAACCCTAACCCTAACCCTAACCGTAACCCTCACTCTGACCCTCACGCTAACACTCACCCTAACCCTAACCCTAAACCTTATCCTCACCTTAACCCTCACCCTAACCCTTACCCTCATCCTTTCCCTAACCCTAACCCTCACCCTCACCCTAACCCTAACCCAAACAATAACCCTAATTATCATCCTAACCCTAACCCTCACACTCACCCAAACCCAAACCTTAACCGTAACCCTCACCTTCACCCTCAACCTAAACCTCAACCTCACCCTCATCCTAACCCTCACCCTCACCCTAAACCTCAACCTAACCGTAACCCTCTAAACCAAACCCTAACTCTAACCCTAACCTTCACCCTAACCCTAAACTTACCTCTCACCCTAACCCTCACCCTAACCCTAACCCTAAACTTTCCCTAACGCTAACCCTAACATTAACCCTCACCCTCATACTAAACATCACTCTAACGCTAACCCTCACCCTAACCCTAACCCTAAGCCTCATCCTAACCCTACCCCTCAACTTAACCTTCACCCTCCCCTAATCCTCACCCTAACTCTAACCCTAACCCTTACCTAAACAAAACCCTCACCCACACCCTCAACTTAACCCTCACCATAACCCTTACCTCACCCTAAACCTAACTCTAACCCTCAGCCTAAACCTAACCCTCACCCTAACCCTAAACCTACCCCTCACGCTAACCCTCATCCGAACCCTCACCCTAAACCTAACCCTCACCCTAAACCTAACCCTAACCCTCAACCTCACTGTAACACTCACCGTCACCCTAACACTCAACCTAACCCAAACCCTCACCCACACCCTAACCATCACACTCACCCGAACCCTAAACCTTACCCTAACCCTAAACCTCACCCTAAACATCACCCTAACCCTAACCTTCACCCTCACCCTCACCCTCACAATAAACATCAACTTAACCCTACATCTCAGCCTAACCCTAACCCTCTACCTGACCCTAAACCTCACCCTGACCCTCACCCTAACCCTAACCCTAACCCTAACCCTCACCGTAAACCTTACCCTTAACCTAACCCTCAACCTAAACCTAACCCTCACCCTAAACCTAACCCTCACACTAACCTTAACCCTAACCCTCACCCTCACCCTCTCAATACCCCTAACCCTAACCCTAATCTTAACACTGACCCTCACCCTCACCCTAACCCTAACCCTAACCCTTAACCTCACTCTCACCTTAACCCTCACATTCACCCTAAACCTCACCCTAACCCTACGCCTACCCCTCTCCCTAACCCTCACATTAACGCTAACCCTAACCCTAACCCCAACCCTAACCCTACCCCTAACTCTCAACCTCACACTAACCCTAAACCTAACCTTCACCCTCATCCTAACCCTAATCCTCACCCACACCCTAACCCTCAAACT
>NW_024871553.1:32500-35000 GCF_019054845.1 Dipodomys spectabilis
CCCCAACCCTAACCCTACCCCTAACTCTCAACCTCACACTAACCCTAAACCTAACCTTCACCCTCATCCTAACCCTAATCCTCACCCACACCCTAACCCTCAAACTCACCTGAAGCCTCTCCCTCACCCGAACCCTCATCCTCACCCTAAATCTCACCCTAAACATCACCCAAACCCTAACCCTCACCCTAACCCTAAACTTAACCCTCATCCTCACCCTAACCCTCACCCTAACCCTTATCCTCACCCTAACCCTAACCCTAACCCTAACCCTAACCCTAACCCTAACCCTAACCCTAACCCTAACCCTAACCCTAACCCTAACCCTGACCCTAACCCTAACCCTAACCCTAACCCTAACCCTAACCCTAACCCTAACCCTGACCCTGACCCTGACCCTGACCCTGACCCTGACCCTGACCCTGACCCTGACCCTGACCCTGACCCTGAACCTAACCCTAACCCTAACCCTAACCCTGACCCTAAGCCTAACCCTAACCCTAACCCTAACCCTAACCGTAACCCTCACTCTGACCCTCACGCTAACACTCACCCTAACCCTAACCCTAAACCTTATCCTCACCTTAACCCTCACCCTAACCCTTACCCTCATCCTTTCCCTAACCCTAACCCTCACCCTCACCCTAACCCTAACCCAAACAATAACCCTAATGATCATCCTAACCCTAACCCTCACACTCACCCAAACCCAAACCTTAACCGTAACCCTCACCTTCACCCTCAACCTAAACCTCAACCTCACCCTCATCCTAACCCTCACCCTCACCCTAAACATCAACCTAACCGTAACCCTCTAAACCAAACCCTAACTCTAACCCTAACCTTCACCCTAACCCTAAACTTACCTCTCACCCTAACCCTCACCCTAACCCTAACCCTAAACTTTCCCTAACGCTAACCCTAACATTAACCCTCACCCTCATACTAAACATCACTCTAACGCTAACCCTCACCCTAACCCTAACCCTAAGCCTCATCCTAACCCTACCCCTCAACTTAACCTTCACCCTCCCCTAATCCTCACCCTAACTCTAACCCTAACCCTTACCTAAACAAAACCCTCACCCACACCCTCAACTTAACCCTCACCATAACCCTTACCTCACCCTAAACCTAACTCTAACCCTCAGCCTAAACCTAACCCTCACCCTAACCCTAAACCTACCCCTCACGCTAACCCTCATCCGAACCCTCACCCTAAACCTAACCCTCACCCTAAACCTAACCCTAACCCTCAACCTCACTGTAACACTCACCGTCACCCTAACACTCAACCTAACCCAAACCCTCACCCACACCCTAACCATCACACTCACCCGAACCCTAAACCTTACCCTAACCCTAAACCTCACCCTAAACATCACCCTAACCCTAACCTTCACCCTCACCCTCACCCTCACAATAAACATCAACTTAACCCTACATCTCAGCCTAACCCTAACCCTCTACCTGACCCTAAACCTCACCCTGACCCTCACCCTAACCCTAACCCTAACCCTAACCCTCACCGTAAACCTTACCCTTAACCTAACCCTCAACCTAAACCTAACCCTCACCCTAAACCTAACCCTCACACTAACCTTAACCCTAACCCTCACCCTCACCCTCTCAATACCCCTAACCCTAACCCTAATCTTAACACTGACCCTCACCCTCACCCTAACCCTAACCCTAACCCTTAACCTCACTCTCACCTTAACCCTCACATTCACCCTAAACCTCACCCTAACCCTACGCCTACCCCTCTCCCTAACCCTCACATTAACGCTAACCCTAACCCTAACCCCAACCCTAACCCTACCCCTAACTCTCAACCTCACACTAACCCTAAACCTAACCTTCACCCTCATCCTAACCCTAATCCTCACCCACACCCTAACCCTCAAACTCACCTGAAGCCTCTCCCTCACCCGAACCCTCATCCTCACCCTAAATCTCACCCTAAACATCACCCAAACCCTAACCCTCACCCTAACCCTAAACTTAACCCTCATCCTCACCCTAACCCTCACCCTAACCCTTATCCTCACCCTAACCCTAACCCTAACCCTAACCCTAACCCTAACCCTAACCCTAACCCTAACCCTAACCCTAACCCTAACCCTGACCCTAAGCCTAACCCTAACCCTAACCCTAACCCTAACCGTAACCCTCACTCTGACCCTCACGCTAACACTCACCCTAACCCTAACCCTAAACCTTATCCTCACCTTAACCCTCACCCTAACCCTTACCCTCATCCTTTCCCTAACCCTAACCCTCACCCTCACCCTAACCCTAACCCAAACAATAACCCTAATGATCATCCTAACCCTAACCCTCACACTCACCCAAACCCAAACCTTAACCGTAACCCTCACCTTCACCCTCAACCTAAACCTCAACCTCACCCTCATCCTAACCCTCACCCTCACCCTAAACATCAACCTAACCGTAACCCTCTAAACCAAACCCTAACTCTAACCCTAACCTTCACCCT
>NW_024871553.1:40000-52500 GCF_019054845.1 Dipodomys spectabilis
GACCCTGACCCTGACCCTGACCCTGACCCTGACCCTAACCCTAACCCTGACCCTAACCCTAACCCTAACCCTAACCCTAACCCTAACCCTAACCCTAACCCTGACCCTAAGCCTAACCCTAACCCTAACCCTAACCCTAACCGTAACCCTCACTCTGACCCTCACGCTAACACTCACCCTAACCCTAACCCTAAACCTTATCCTCACCTTAACCCTCACCCTAACCCTTACCCTCATCCTTTCCCTAACCCTAACCCTCACCCTCACCCTAACCCTAACCCAAACAATAACCCTAATGATCATCCTAACCCTAACCCTCACACTCACCCAAACCCAAACCTTAACCGTAACCCTCACCTTCACCCTCAACCTAAACCTCAACCTCACCCTCATCCTAACCCTCACCCTCACCCTAAACATCAACCTAACCGTAACCCTCTAAACCAAACCCTAACCTTCACCCTAACCCTAAACTTACCTCTCACCCTAACCCTCACCCTAACCCTAACCCTAAACTTTCCCTAACGCTAACCCTAACATTAACCCTCACCCTCATACTAAACATCACTCTAACGCTAACCCTCACCCTAACCCTAACCCTAAGCCTCATCCTAACCCTACCCCTCAACTTAACCTTCACCCTCCCCTAATCCTCACCCTAACTCTAACCCTAACCCTTACCTAAACAAAACCCTCACCCACACCCTCAACTTAACCCTCACCATAACCCTTACCTCACCCTAAACCTAACTCTAACCCTCAGCCTAAACCTAACCCTCACCCTAACCCTAAACCTACCCCTCACGCTAACCCTCATCCGAACCCTCACCCTAAACCTAACCCTCACCCTAAACCTAACCCTAACCCTCAACCTCACTGTAACACTCACCGTCACCCTAACACTCAACCTAACCCAAACCCTCACCCACACCCTAACCATCACACTCACCCGAACCCTAAACCTTACCCTAACCCTAAACCTCACCCTAAACATCACCCTAACCCTAACCTTCACCCTCACCCTCACCCTCACAATAAACATCAACTTAACCCTACATCTCAGCCTAACCCTAACCCTCTACCTGACCCTAAACCTCACCCTGACCCTCACCCTAACCCTAACCCTAACCCTAACCCTCACCGTAAACCTTACCCTTAACCTAACCCTCAACCTAAACCTAACCCTCACCCTAAACCTAACCCTCACACTAACCTTAACCCTAACCCTCACCCTCACCCTCTCAATACCCCTAACCCTAACCCTAATCTTAACACTGACCCTCACCCTCACCCTAACCCTAACCCTAACCCTTAACCTCACTCTCACCTTAACCCTCACATTCACCCTAAACCTCACCCTAACCCTACGCCTACCCCTCTCCCTAACCCTCACATTAACGCTAACCCTAACCCTAACCCCAACCCTAACCCTACCCCTAACTCTCAACCTCACACTAACCCTAAACCTAACCTTCACCCTCATCCTAACCCTAATCCTCACCCACACCCTAACCCTCAAACTCACCTGAAGCCTCTCCCTCACCCGAACCCTCATCCTCACCCTAAATCTCACCCTAAACATCACCCAAACCCTAACCCTCACCCTAACCCTAAACTTAACCCTCATCCTCACCCTAACCCTCACCCTAACCCTTATCCTCACCCTAACCCTAACCCTAACCCTAACCCTAACCCTAACCCTAACCCTAACCCTAACCCTAACCCTAACCCTAACCCTAACCCTGACCCTAACCCTAACCCTAACCCTAACCCTAACCCTAACCCTAACCCTAACCCTGACCCTAACCCTGACCCTGACCCTGACCCTGACCCTGACCCTGACCCTGACCCTGACCCTGACCCTGACCCTAACCCTAACCCTGACCCTAACCCTAACCCTAACCCTAACCCTAACCCTAACCCTAACCCTAACCCTGACCCTAAGCCTAACCCTAACCCTAACCCTAACCCTAACCGTAACCCTCACTCTGACCCTCACGCTAACACTCACCCTAACCCTAACCCTAAACCTTATCCTCACCTTAACCCTCACCCTAACCCTTACCCTCATCCTTTCCCTAACCCTAACCCTCACCCTCACCCTAACCCTAACCCAAACAATAACCCTAATGATCATCCTAACCCTAACCCTCACACTCACCCAAACCCAAACCTTAACCGTAACCCTCACCTTCACCCTCAACCTAAACCTCAACCTCACCCTCATCCTAACCCTCACCCTCACCCTAAACATCAACCTAACCGTAACCCTCTAAACCAAACCCTAACTCTAACCCTAACCTTCACCCTAACCCTAAACTTACCTCTCACCCTAACCCTCACCCTAACCCTAACCCTAAACTTTCCCTAACGCTAACCCTAACATTAACCCTCACCCTCATACTAAACATCACTCTAACGCTAACCCTCACCCTAACCCTAACCCTAAGCCTCATCCTAACCCTACCCCTCAACTTAACCTTCACCCTCCCCTAATCCTCACCCTAACTCTAACCCTAACCCTTACCTAAACAAAACCCTCACCCACACCCTCAACTTAACCCTCACCATAACCCTTACCTCACCCTAAACCTAACTCTAACCCTCAGCCTAAACCTAACCCTCACCCTAACCCTAAACCTACCCCTCACGCTAACCCTCATCCGAACCCTCACCCTAAACCTAACCCTCACCCTAAACCTAACCCTAACCCTCAACCTCACTGTAACACTCACCGTCACCCTAACACTCAACCTAACCCAAACCCTCACCCACACCCTAACCATCACACTCACCCGAACCCTAAACCTTACCCTAACCCTAAACCTCACCCTAAACATCACCCTAACCCTAACCTTCACCCTCACCCTCACCCTCACAATAAACATCAACTTAACCCTACATCTCAGCCTAACCCTAACCCTCTACCTGACCCTAAACCTCACCCTGACCCTCACCCTAACCCTAACCCTAACCCTAACCCTCACCGTAAACCTTACCCTTAACCTAACCCTCAACCTAAACCTAACCCTCACCCTAAACCTAACCCTCACACTAACCTTAACCCTAACCCTCACCCTCACCCTCTCAATACCCCTAACCCTAACCCTAATCTTAACACTGACCCTCACCCTCACCCTAACCCTAACCCTAACCCTTAACCTCACTCTCACCTTAACCCTCACATTCACCCTAAACCTCACCCTAACCCTACGCCTACCCCTCTCCCTAACCCTCACATTAACGCTAACCCTAACCCTAACCCCAACCCTAACCCTACCCCTAACTCTCAACCTCACACTAACCCTAAACCTAACCTTCACCCTCATCCTAACCCTAATCCTCACCCACACCCTAACCCTCAAACTCACCTGAAGCCTCTCCCTCACCCGAACCCTCATCCTCACCCTAAATCTCACCCTAAACATCACCCAAACCCTAACCCTCACCCTAACCCTAAACTTAACCCTCATCCTCACCCTAACCCTCACCCTAACCCTTATCCTCACCCTAACCCTAACCCTAACCCTAACCCTAACCCTAACCCTAACCCTAACCCTAACCCTAACCCTAACCCTAACCCTAACCCTGACCCTAACCCTAACCCTAACCCTAACCCTAACCCTAACCCTAACCCTAACCCTGACCCTAACCCTGACCCTGACCCTGACCCTGACCCTGACCCTGACCCTGACCCTGACCCTGACCCTGACCCTAACCCTAACCCTAACCCTAACCCTGACCCTAAGCCTAACCCTAACCCTAACCCTAACCCTAACCGTAACCCTCACTCTGACCCTCACGCTAACACTCACCCTAACCCTAACCCTAAACCTTATCCTCACCTTAACCCTCACCCTAACCCTTACCCTCATCCTTTCCCTAACCCTAACCCTCACCCTCACCCTAACCCAAACAATAACCCTAATGATCATCCTAACCCTAACCCTCACACTCACCCAAACCCAAACCTTAACCGTAACCCTCACCTTCACCCTCAACCTAAACCTCAACCTCACCCTCATCCTAACCCTCACCCTCACCCTAAACATCAACCTAACCGTAACCCTCTAAACCAAACCCTAACTCTAACCCTAACCTTCACCCTAACCCTAAACTTACCTCTCACCCTAACCCTCACCCTAACCCTAACCCTAAACTTTCCCTAACGCTAACCCTAACATTAACCCTCACCCTCATACTAAACATCACTCTAACGCTAACCCTCACCCTAACCCTAACCCTAAGCCTCATCCTAACCCTACCCCTCAACTTAACCTTCACCCTCCCCTAATCCTCACCCTAACTCTAACCCTAACCCTTACCTAAACAAAACCCTCACCCACACCCTCAACTTAACCCTCACCATAACCCTTACCTCACCCTAAACCTAACTCTAACCCTCAGCCTAAACCTAACCCTCACCCTAACCCTAAACCTACCCCTCACGCTAACCCTCATCCGAACCCTCACCCTAAACCTAACCCTCACCCTAAACCTAACCCTAACCCTCAACCTCACTGTAACACTCACCGTCACCCTAACACTCAACCTAACCCAAACCCTCACCCACACCCTAACCATCACACTCACCCGAACCCTAAACCTTACCCTAACCCTAAACCTCACCCTAAACATCACCCTAACCCTAACCTTCACCCTCACCCTCACCCTCACAATAAACATCAACTTAACCCTACATCTCAGCCTAACCCTAACCCTCTACCTGACCCTAAACCTCACCCTGACCCTCACCCTAACCCTAACCCTAACCCTAACCCTCACCGTAAACCTTACCCTTAACCTAACCCTCAACCTAAACCTAACCCTCACCCTAAACCTAACCCTCACACTAACCTTAACCCTAACCCTCACCCTCACCCTCTCAATACCCCTAACCCTAACCCTAATCTTAACACTGACCCTCACCCTCACCCTAACCCTAACCCTAACCCTTAACCTCACTCTCACCTTAACCCTCACATTCACCCTAAACCTCACCCTAACCCTACGCCTACCCCTCTCCCTAACCCTCACATTAACGCTAACCCTAACCCTAACCCCAACCCTAACCCTACCCCTAACTCTCAACCTCACACTAACCCTAAACCTAACCTTCACCCTCATCCTAACCCTAATCCTCACCCACACCCTAACCCTCAAACTCACCTGAAGCCTCTCCCTCACCCGAACCCTCATCCTCACCCTAAATCTCACCCTAAACATCACCCAAACCCTAACCCTCACCCTAACCCTAAACTTAACCCTCATCCTCACCCTAACCCTCACCCTAACCCTTATCCTCACCCTAACCCTAACCCTAACCCTAACCCTAACCCTAACCCTAACCCTAACCCTAACCCTAACCCTAACCCTAACCCTGACCCTAACCCTAACCCTAACCCTAACCCTAACCCTGACCCTGACCCTGACCCTGACCCTGACCCTGACCCTGACCCTGACCCTGACCCTGACCCTGAACCTAACCCTAACCCTAACCCTAACCCTGACCCTAAGCCTAACCCTAACCCTAACCCTAACCCTAACCGTAACCCTCACTCTGACCCTCACGCTAACACTCACCCTAACCCTAACCCTAAACCTTATCCTCACCTTAACCCTCACCCTAACCCTTACCCTCATCCTTTCCCTAACCCTAACCCTCACCCTCACCCTAACCCTAACCCAAACAATAACCCTAATGATCATCCTAACCCTAACCCTCACACTCACCCAAACCCAAACCTTAACCGTAACCCTCACCTTCACCCTCAACCTAAACCTCAACCTCACCCTCATCCTAACCCTCACCCTCACCCTAAACATCAACCTAACCGTAACCCTCTAAACCAAACCCTAACTCTAACCCTAACCTTCACCCTAACCCTAAACTTACCTCTCACCCTAACCCTCACCCTAACCCTAACCCTAAACTTTCCCTAACGCTAACCCTAACATTAACCCTCACCCTCATACTAAACATCACTCTAACGCTAACCCTCACCCTAACCCTAACCCTAAGCCTCATCCTAACCCTACCCCTCAACTTAACCTTCACCCTCCCCTAATCCTCACCCTAACTCTAACCCTAACCCTTACCTAAACAAAACCCTCACCCACACCCTCAACTTAACCCTCACCATAACCCTTACCTCACCCTAAACCTAACTCTAACCCTCAGCCTAAACCTAACCCTCACCCTAACCCTAAACCTACCCCTCACGCTAACCCTCATCCGAACCCTCACCCTAAACCTAACCCTCACCCTAAACCTAACCCTAACCCTCAACCTCACTGTAACACTCACCGTCACCCTAACACTCAACCTAACCCAAACCCTCACCCACACCCTAACCATCACACTCACCCGAACCCTAAACCTTACCCTAACCCTAAACCTCACCCTAAACATCACCCTAACCCTAACCTTCACCCTCACCCTCACCCTCACAATAAACATCAACTTAACCCTACATCTCAGCCTAACCCTAACCCTCTACCTGACCCTAAACCTCACCCTGACCCTCACCCTAACCCTAACCCTAACCCTAACCCTCACCGTAAACCTTACCCTTAACCTAACCCTCAACCTAAACCTAACCCTCACCCTAAACCTAACCCTCACACTAACCTTAACCCTAACCCTCACCCTCACCCTCTCAATACCCCTAACCCTAACCCTAATCTTAACACTGACCCTCACCCTCACCCTAACCCTAACCCTAACCCTTAACCTCACTCTCACCTTAACCCTCACATTCACCCTAAACCTCACCCTAACCCTACGCCTACCCCTCTCCCTAACCCTCACATTAACGCTAACCCTAACCCTAACCCCAACCCTAACCCTACCCCTAACTCTCAACCTCACACTAACCCTAAACCTAACCTTCACCCTCATCCTAACCCTAATCCTCACCCACACCCTAACCCTCAAACTCACCTGAAGCCTCTCCCTCACCCGAACCCTCATCCTCACCCTAAATCTCACCCTAAACATCACCCAAACCCTAACCCTCACCCTAACCCTAAACTTAACCCTCATCCTCACCCTAACCCTCACCCTAACCCTTATCCTCACCCTAACCCTAACCCTAACCCTAACCCTAACCCTAACCCTAACCCTAACCCTAACCCTAACCCTAACCCTAACCCTAACCCTGACCCTAACCCTAACCCTAACCCTAACCCTAACCCTAACCCTAACCCTAACCCTGACCCTGACCCTGACCCTGACCCTGACCCTGACCCTGACCCTGACCCTGACCCTGACCCTGACCCTGAACCTAACCCTAACCCTAACCCTAACCCTGACCCTAAGCCTAACCCTAACCCTAACCCTAACCCTAACCGTAACCCTCACTCTGACCCTCACGCTAACACTCACCCTAACCCTAACCCTAAACCTTATCCTCACCTTAACCCTCACCCTAACCCTTACCCTCATCCTTTCCCTAACCCTAACCCTCACCCTCACCCTAACCCTAACCCAAACAATAACCCTAATGATCATCCTAACCCTAACCCTCACACTCACCCAAACCCAAACCTTAACCGTAACCCTCACCTTCACCCTCAACCTAAACCTCAACCTCACCCTCATCCTAACCCTCACCCTCACCCTAAACATCAACCTAACCGTAACCCTCTAAACCAAACCCTAACTCTAACCCTAACCTTCACCCTAACCCTAAACTTACCTCTCACCCTAACCCTCACCCTAACCCTAACCCTAAACTTTCCCTAACGCTAACCCTAACATTAACCCTCACCCTCATACTAAACATCACTCTAACGCTAACCCTCACCCTAACCCTAACCCTAAGCCTCATCCTAACCCTACCCCTCAACTTAACCTTCACCCTCCCCTAATCCTCACCCTAACTCTAACCCTAACCCTTACCTAAACAAAACCCTCACCCACACCCTCAACTTAACCCTCACCATAACCCTTACCTCACCCTAAACCTAACTCTAACCCTCAGCCTAAACCTAACCCTCACCCTAACCCTAAACCTACCCCTCACGCTAACCCTCATCCGAACCCTCACCCTAAACCTAACCCTCACCCTAAACCTAACCCTAACCCTCAACCTCACTGTAACACTCACCGTCACCCTAACACTCAACCTAACCCAAACCCTCACCCACACCCTAACCATCACTCACCCGAACCCTAAACCTTACCCTAACCCTAAACCTCACCCTAAACATCACCCTAACCCTAACCTTCACCCTCACCCTCACCCTCACAATAAACATCAACTTAACCCTACATCTCAGCCTAACCCTAACCCTCTACCTGACCCTAAACCTCACCCTGACCCTCACCCTAACCCTAACCCTAACCCTAACCCTCACCGTAAACCTTACCCTTAACCTAACCCTCAACCTAAACCTAACCCTCACCCTAAACCTAACCCTCACACTAACCTTAACCCTAACCCTCACCCTCACCCTCTCAATACCCCTAACCCTAACCCTAATCTTAACACTGACCCTCACCCTCACCCTAACCCTAACCCTAACCCTTAACCTCACTCTCACCTTAACCCTCACATTCACCCTAAACCTCACCCTAACCCTACGCCTACCCCTCTCCCTAACCCTCACATTAACGCTAACCCTAACCCTAACCCCAACCCTAACCCTACCCCTAACTCTCAACCTCACACTAACCCTAAACCTAACCTTCACCCTCATCCTAACCCTAATCCTCACCCACACCCTAACCCTCAAACTCACCTGAAGCCTCTCCCTCACCCGAACCCTCATCCTCACCCTAAATCTCACCCTAAACATCACCCAAACCCTAACCCTCACCCTAACCCTAAACTTAACCCTCATCCTCACCCTAACCCTCACCCTAACCCTTATCCTCACCCTAACCCTAACCCTAACCCTAACCCTGACCCTAACCCTAACCCTAACCCTAACCCTAACCCTAACCCTAACCCTAACCCTGACCCTGACCCTGACCCTGACCCTGACCCTGACCCTGACCCTGACCCTGACCCTGACCCTGAACCTAACCCTAACCCTAACCCTAACCCTGACCCTAACCCTAACCCTAACCCTAACCCTAACCCTAACCCTAACCCTAACCCTGACCCTAAGCCTAACCCTAACCCTAACCCTAACCCTAACCGTAACCCTCACTCTGACCCTCACGCTAACACTCACCCTAACCCTAACCCTAAACCTTATCCTCACCTTAACCCTCACCCTAACCCTTACCCTCATCCTTTCCCTAACCCTAACCCTCACCCTCACCCTAACCCTAACCCAAACAATAACCCTAATGATCATCCTAACCCTAACCCTCACACTCACCCAAACCCAAACCTTAACCGTAACCCTCACCTTCACCCTCAACCTAAACCTCAACCTCACCCTCATCCTAACCCTCACCCTCACCCTAAACCTCAACCTAACCGTAACCCTCTAAACCAAACCCTAACTCTAACCCTAACCTTCACCCTAACCCTAAACTTACCTCTCACCCTAACCCTCACCCTAACCCTAACCCTAAACTTTCCCTAACGCTAACCCTAACATTAACCCTCACCCTCATACTAAACATCACTCTAACGCTAACCCTCACCCTAACCCTAACCCTAAGCCTCATCCTAACCCTACCCCTCAACTTAACCTTCACCCTCCCCTAATCCTCACCCTAACTCTAACCCTAACCCTTACCTAAACAAAACCCTCACCCACACCCTCAACTTAACCCTCACCATAACCCTTACCTCACCCTAAACCTAACTCTAACCCTCAGCCTAAACCTAACCCTCACCCTAACCCTAAACCTACCCCTCACGCTAACCCTCATCCGAACCCTCACCCTAAACCTAACCCTCACCCTAAACCTAACCCTAACCCTCAACCTCACTGTAACACTCACCGTCACCCTAACACTCAACCTAACCCAAACCCTCACCCACACCCTAACCATCACACTCACCCGAACCCTAAACCTTACCCTAACCCTAAACCTCACCCTAAACATCACCCTAACCCTAACCTTCACCCTCACCCTCACCCTCACAATAAACATCAACTTAACCCTACATCTCAGCCTAACCCTAACCCTCTACCTGACCCTAAACCTCACCCTGACCCTCACCCTAACCCTAACCCTAACCCTAACCCTCACCGTAAACCTTACCCTTAACCTAACCCTCAACCTAAACCTAACCCTCACCCTAAACCTAACCCTCACACTAACCTTAACCCTAACCCTCACCCTCACCCTCTCAATACCCCTAACCCTAACCCTAATCTTAACACTGACCCTCACCCTCACCCTAACCCTAACCCTAACCCTTAACCTCACTCTCACCTTAACCCTCACATTCACCCTAAACCTCACCCTAACCCTACGCCTACCCCTCTCCCTAACCCTCACATTAACGCTAACCCTAACCCTAACCCCAACCCTAACCCTACCCCTAACTCTCAACCTCACACTAACCCTAAACCTAACCTTCACCCTCATCCTAACCCTAATCCTCACCCACACCCTAACCCTCAAACTCACCTGAAGCCTCTCCCTCACCCGAACCCTCATCCTCACCCTAAATCTCACCCTAAACATCACCCAAACCCTAACCCTCACCCTAACCCTAAACTTAACCCTCATCCTCACCCTAACCCTCACCCTAACCCTTATCCTCACCCTAACCCTAACCCTAACCCTAACCCTAACCCTAACCCTAACCCTAACCCTAACCCTAACCCTAACCCTAACCCTGACCCTAACCCTGACCCTGACCCTGACCCTGACCCTGACCCTGACCCTGACCCTGACCCTGACCCTGACCCTAACCCTAACCCTGACCCTAACCCTAACCCTAACCCTAACCCTAACCCTAACCCTAACCCTAACCCTGACCCTAAGCCTAACCCTAACCCTAACCCTAACCCTAACCGTAACCCTCACTCTGACCCTCACGCTAACACTCACCCTAACCCTAACCCTAAACCTTATCCTCACCTTAACCCTCACCCTAACCCTTACCCTCATCCTTTCCCTAACCCTAACCCTCACCCTCACCCTAACCCTAACCCAAACAATAACCCTAATGATCATCCTAACCCTAACCCTCACACTCACCCAAACCCAAACCTTAACCGTAACCCTCACCTTCACCCTCAACCTAAACCTCAACCTCACCCTCATCCTAACCCTCACCCTCACCCTA
Source organism: Dipodomys spectabilis (assembly GCF_019054845.1). NCBI lineage: Eukaryota > Metazoa > Chordata > Mammalia > Rodentia > Heteromyidae > Dipodomys > Dipodomys spectabilis. The sequence goes on from NW_024871553.1 coordinate 51,208, forward strand.
AACATCAACCTAACCGTAACCCTCTAAACCAAACCCTAACTCTAACCCTAACCTTCACCCTAACCCTAAACTTACCTCTCACCCTAACCCTCACCCTAACCCTAACCCTAAACTTTCCCTAACGCTAACCCTAACATTAACCCTCACCCTCATACTAAACATCACTCTAACGCTAACCCTCACCCTAACCCTAACCCTAAGCCTCATCCTAACCCTACCCCTCAACTTAACCTTCACCCTCCCCTAATCCTCACCCTAACTCTAACCCTAACCCTTACCTAAACAAAACCCTCACCCACACCCTCAACTTAACCCTCACCATAACCCTTACCTCACCCTAAACCTAACTCTAACCCTCAGCCTAAACCTAACCCTCACCCTAACCCTAAACCTACCCCTCACGCTAACCCTCATCCGAACCCTCACCCTAAACCTAACCCTCACCCTAAACCTAACCCTAACCCTCAACCTCACTGTAACACTCACCGTCACCCTAACACTCAACCTAACCCAAACCCTCACCCACACCCTAACCATCACACTCACCCGAACCCTAAACCTTACCCTAACCCTAAACCTCACCCTAAACATCACCCTAACCCTAACCTTCACCCTCACCCTCACCCTCACAATAAACATCAACTTAACCCTACATCTCAGCCTAACCCTAACCCTCTACCTGACCCTAAACCTCACCCTGACCCTCACCCTAACCCTAACCCTAACCCTAACCCTCACCGTAAACCTTACCCTTAACCTAACCCTCAACCTAAACCTAACCCTCACCCTAAACCTAACCCTCACACTAACCTTAACCCTAACCCTCACCCTCACCCTCTCAATACCCCTAACCCTAACCCTAATCTTAACACTGACCCTCACCCTCACCCTAACCCTAACCCTAACCCTTAACCTCACTCTCACCTTAACCCTCACATTCACCCTAAACCTCACCCTAACCCTACGCCTACCCCTCTCCCTAACCCTCACATTAACGCTAACCCTAACCCTAACCCCAACCCTAACCCTACCCCTAACTCTCAACCTCACACTAACCCTAAACCTAACCTTCACCCTCATCCTAACCCTAATCCTCACCCACACCCTAACCCTCAAACTCACCTGAAGCCTCTCCCTCACCCGAACCCTCATCCTCACCCTAAATCTCACCCTAAACATCACCCAAACCCTAACCCTCACCCTAACCCTAAACTTAACCCTCATCCTCACCCTAACCCTCACCCTAACCCTTATCCTCACCCTAACCCTAACCCTAACCCTAACCCTAACCCT
>NW_024871553.1:60000-65000 GCF_019054845.1 Dipodomys spectabilis
TAACCCTAACCCTAACCCTAACCCTAACCCTAACCCTAACCCTAACCCTAACCCTAACCCTAACCCTAACCCTAACCCTAACCCTAACCCTAACCCTAACCCTAACATTAACCCTGACCCTAACCCTGACCCTGACCCTGACCCTGACCCTGACCCTGACCCTGACCCTGACCCTGACCCTGACCCTGACCCTGAACCTAACCCTAACCCTAACCCTAACCCTGACCCTAAGCCTAACCCTAACCCTAACCCTAACCCTAACCGTAACCCTCACTCTGACCCTCACGCTAACACTCACCCTAACCCTAACCCTAAACCTTATCCTCACCTTAACCCTCACCCTAACCCTTACCCTCATCCTTTCCCTAACCCTAACCCTCACCCTCACCCTAACCCTAACCCAAACAATAACCCTAATGATCATCCTAACCCTAACCCTCACACTCACCCAAACCCAAACCTTAACCGTAACCCTCACCTTCACCCTCAACCTAAACCTCAACCTCACCCTCATCCTAACCCTCACCCTCACCCTAAACATCAACCTAACCGTAACCCTCTAAACCAAACCCTAACTCTAACCCTAACCTTCACCCTAACCCTAAACTTACCTCTCACCCTAACCCTCACCCTAACCCTAACCCTAAACTTTCCCTAACGCTAACCCTAACATTAACCCTCACCCTCATACTAAACATCACTCTAACGCTAACCCTCACCCTAACCCTAACCCTAAGCCTCATCCTAACCCTACCCCTCAACTTAACCTTCACCCTCCCCTAATCCTCACCCTAACTCTAACCCTAACCCTTACCTAAACAAAACCCTCACCCACACCCTCAACTTAACCCTCACCATAACCCTTACCTCACCCTAAACCTAACTCTAACCCTCAGCCTAAACCTAACCCTCACCCTAACCCTAAACCTACCCCTCACGCTAACCCTCATCCGAACCCTCACCCTAAACCTAACCCTCACCCTAAACCTAACCCTAACCCTCAACCTCACTGTAACACTCACCGTCACCCTAACACTCAACCTAACCCAAACCCTCACCCACACCCTAACCATCACACTCACCCGAACCCTAAACCTTACCCTAACCCTAAACCTCACCCTAAACATCACCCTAACCCTAACCTTCACCCTCACCCTCACCCTCACAATAAACATCAACTTAACCCTACATCTCAGCCTAACCCTAACCCTCTACCTGACCCTAAACCTCACCCTGACCCTCACCCTAACCCTAACCCTAACCCTAACCCTCACCGTAAACCTTACCCTTAACCTAACCCTCAACCTAAACCTAACCCTCACCCTAAACCTAACCCTCACACTAACCTTAACCCTAACCCTCACCCTCACCCTCTCAATACCCCTAACCCTAACCCTAATCTTAACACTGACCCTCACCCTCACCCTAACCCTAACCCTAACCCTTAACCTCACTCTCACCTTAACCCTCACATTCACCCTAAACCTCACCCTAACCCTACGCCTACCCCTCTCCCTAACCCTCACATTAACGCTAACCCTAACCCTAACCCCAACCCTAACCCTACCCCTAACTCTCAACCTCACACTAACCCTAAACCTAACCTTCACCCTCATCCTAACCCTAATCCTCACCCACACCCTAACCCTCAAACTCACCTGAAGCCTCTCCCTCACCCGAACCCTCATCCTCACCCTAAATCTCACCCTAAACATCACCCAAACCCTAACCCTCACCCTAACCCTAAACTTAACCCTCATCCTCACCCTAACCCTCACCCTAACCCTTATCCTCACCCTAACCCTAACCCTAACCCTAACCCTAACCCTAACCCTAACCCTAACCCTAACCCTAACCCTAACCCTAACCCTAACCCTAACCCTGACCCTAACCCTAACCCTAACCCTAACCCTAACCCTAACCCTAACCCTAACCCTGACCCTAACCCTGACCCTGACCCTGACCCTGACCCTGACCCTGACCCTGACCCTGACCCTGACCCTAACCCTAACCCTGACCCTAACCCTAACCCTAACCCTAACCCTAACCCTAACCCTAACCCTAACCCTGACCCTAAGCCTAACCCTAACCCTAACCCTAACCCTAACCGTAACCCTCACTCTGACCCTCACGCTAACACTCACCCTAACCCTAACCCTAAACCTTATCCTCACCTTAACCCTCACCCTAACCCTTACCCTCATCCTTTCCCTAACCCTAACCCTCACCCTCACCCTAACCCTAACCCAAACAATAACCCTAATGATCATCCTAACCCTAACCCTCACACTCACCCAAACCCAAACCTTAACCGTAACCCTCACCTTCACCCTCAACCTAAACCTCAACCTCACCCTCATCCTAACCCTCACCCTCACCCTAAACATCAACCTAACCGTAACCCTCTAAACCAAACCCTAACTCTAACCCTAACCTTCACCCTAACCCTAAACTTACCTCTCACCCTAACCCTCACCCTAACCCTAACCCTAAACTTTCCCTAACGCTAACCCTAACATTAACCCTCACCCTCATACTAAACATCACTCTAACGCTAACCCTCACCCTAACCCTAACCCTAAGCCTCATCCTAACCCTACCCCTCAACTTAACCTTCACCCTCCCCTAATCCTCACCCTAACTCTAACCCTAACCCTTACCTAAACAAAACCCTCACCCACACCCTCAACTTAACCCTCACCATAACCCTTACCTCACCCTAAACCTAACTCTAACCCTCAGCCTAAACCTAACCCTCACCCTAACCCTAAACCTACCCCTCACGCTAACCCTCATCCGAACCCTCACCCTAAACCTAACCCTCACCCTAAACCTAACCCTAACCCTCAACCTCACTGTAACACTCACCGTCACCCTAACACTCAACCTAACCCAAACCCTCACCCACACCCTAACCATCACACTCACCCGAACCCTAAACCTTACCCTAACCCTAAACCTCACCCTAAACATCACCCTAACCCTAACCTTCACCCTCACCCTCACCCTCACAATAAACATCAACTTAACCCTACATCTCAGCCTAACCCTAACCCTCTACCTGACCCTAAACCTCACCCTGACCCTCACCCTAACCCTAACCCTAACCCTAACCCTCACCGTAAACCTTACCCTTAACCTAACCCTCAACCTAAACCTAACCCTCACCCTAAACCTAACCCTCACACTAACCTTAACCCTAACCCTCACCCTCACCCTCTCAATACCCCTAACCCTAACCCTAATCTTAACACTGACCCTCACCCTCACCCTAACCCTAACCCTAACCCTTAACCTCACTCTCACCTTAACCCTCACATTCACCCTAAACCTCACCCTAACCCTACGCCTACCCCTCTCCCTAACCCTCACATTAACGCTAACCCTAACCCTAACCCCAACCCTAACCCTACCCCTAACTCTCAACCTCACACTAACCCTAAACCTAACCTTCACCCTCATCCTAACCCTAATCCTCACCCACACCCTAACCCTCAAACTCACCTGAAGCCTCTCCCTCACCCGAACCCTCATCCTCACCCTAAATCTCACCCTAAACATCACCCAAACCCTAACCCTCACCCTAACCCTAAACTTAACCCTCATCCTCACCCTAACCCTCACCCTAACCCTTATCCTCACCCTAACCCTAACCCTAACCCTAACCCTAACCCTAACCCTAACCCTAACCCTAACCCTAACCCTAACCCTAACCCTAACCCTAACCCTGACCCTAACCCTAACCCTAACCCTAACCCTAACCCTAACCCTAACCCTAACCCTGACCCTAACCCTGACCCTGACCCTGACCCTGACCCTGACCCTGACCCTGACCCTGACCCTGACCCTAACCCTAACCCTGACCCTAACCCTAACCCTAACCCTAACCCTAACCCTAACCCTAACCCTAACCCTGACCCTAAGCCTAACCCTAACCCTAACCCTAACCCTAACCGTAACCCTCACTCTGACCCTCACGCTAACACTCACCCTAACCCTAACCCTAAACCTTATCCTCACCTTAACCCTCACCCTAACCCTTACCCTCATCCTTTCCCTAACCCTAACCCTCACCCTCACCCTAACCCTAACCCAAACAATAACCCTAATGATCATCCTAACCCTAACCCTCACACTCACCCAAACCCAAACCTTAACCGTAACCCTCACCTTCACCCTCAACCTAAACCTCAACCTCACCCTCATCCTAACCCTCACCCTCACCCTAAACATCAACCTAACCGTAACCCTCTAAACCAAACCCTAACTCTAACCCTAACCTTCACCCTAACCCTAAACTTACCTCTCACCCTAACCCTCACCCTAACCCTAACCCTAAACTTTCCCTAACGCTAACCCTAACATTAACCCTCACCCTCATACTAAACATCACTCTAACGCTAACCCTCACCCTAACCCTAACCCTAAGCCTCATCCTAACCCTACCCCTCAACTTAACCTTCACCCTCCCCTAATCCTCACCCTAACTCTAACCCTAACCCTTACCTAAACAAAACCCTCACCCACACCCTCAACTTAACCCTCACCATAACCCTTACCTCACCCTAAACCTAACTCTAACCCTCAGCCTAAACCTAACCCTCACCCTAACCCTAAACCTACCCCTCACGCTAACCCTCATCCGAACCCTCACCCTAAACCTAACCCTCACCCTAAACCTAACCCTAACCCTCAACCTCACTGTAACACTCACCGTCACCCTAACACTCAACCTAACCCAAACCCTCACCCACACCCTAACCATCACACTCACCCGAACCCTAAACCTTACCCTAACCCTAAACCTCACCCTAAACATCACCCTAACCCTAACCTTCACCCTCACCCTCACCCTCACAATAAACATCAACTTAACCCTACATCTCAGCCTAACCCTAACCCTCTACCTGACCCTAAACCTCACCCTGACCCTCACCCTAACCCTAACCCTAACCCTAACCCTCACCGTAAACCTTACCCTTAACCTAACCCTCAACCTA
>NW_024871553.1:70000-75000 GCF_019054845.1 Dipodomys spectabilis
CCCTTACCTCACCCTAAACCTAACTCTAACCCTCAGCCTAAACCTAACCCTCACCCTAACCCTAAACCTACCCCTCACGCTAACCCTCATCCGAACCCTCACCCTAAACCTAACCCTCACCCTAAACCTAACCCTAACCCTCAACCTCACTGTAACACTCACCGTCACCCTAACACTCAACCTAACCCAAACCCTCACCCACACCCTAACCATCACACTCACCCGAACCCTAAACCTTACCCTAACCCTAAACCTCACCCTAAACATCACCCTAACCCTAACCTTCACCCTCACCCTCACCCTCACAATAAACATCAACTTAACCCTACATCTCAGCCTAACCCTAACCCTCTACCTGACCCTAAACCTCACCCTGACCCTCACCCTAACCCTAACCCTAACCCTAACCCTCACCGTAAACCTTACCCTTAACCTAACCCTCAACCTAAACCTAACCCTCACCCTAAACCTAACCCTCACACTAACCTTAACCCTAACCCTCACCCTCACCCTCTCAATACCCCTAACCCTAACCCTAATCTTAACACTGACCCTCACCCTCACCCTAACCCTAACCCTAACCCTTAACCTCACTCTCACCTTAACCCTCACATTCACCCTAAACCTCACCCTAACCCTACGCCTACCCCTCTCCCTAACCCTCACATTAACGCTAACCCTAACCCTAACCCCAACCCTAACCCTACCCCTAACTCTCAACCTCACACTAACCCTAAACCTAACCTTCACCCTCATCCTAACCCTAATCCTCACCCACACCCTAACCCTCAAACTCACCTGAAGCCTCTCCCTCACCCGAACCCTCATCCTCACCCTAAATCTCACCCTAAACATCACCCAAACCCTAACCCTCACCCTAACCCTAAACTTAACCCTCATCCTCACCCTAACCCTCACCCTAACCCTTATCCTCACGATAACCCTAACCCTAACCCTAACCCTAACCCTAACCCTAACCCTAACCCTAACCCTAACCCTGACCCTAACCCTAACCCTAACCCTAACCCTGACCCTAACCCTAACCCTAACCCTGACCCTAACCCTGACCCTGACCCTGACCCTGACCCTGACCCTGACCCTGACCCTGACCCTGACCCTGACCCTGACCCTAACCCTGACCCTAACCCTAACCCTAACCCTAACCCTAACCCTAACCCTAACCCTAACCCTAACCCTAACCCTAACCCTAACCCTAACCCTAACCCTAACCGTAACCCTCACTCTGACCCTCACGCTAACACTCACCCTAACCCTAACCCTAAACCTTATCCTCACCTTAACCCTCACCCTAACCCTTACCCTCATCCTTTCCCTAACCCTAACCCTCACCCTCACCCTAACCCTAACCCAAACAATAACCCTAATGATCATCCTAACCCTAACCCTCACACTCACCCAAACCCAAACCTTAACCGTAACCCTCACCTTCACCCTCAACCTAAACCTCAACCTCACCCTCATCCTAACCCTCACCCTCACCCTAAACATCAACCTAACCGTAACCCTCTAAACCAAACCCTAACTCTAACCCTAACCTTCACCCTAACCCTAAACTTACCTCTCACCCTAACCCTCACCCTAACCCTAACCCTAAACTTTCCCTAACGCTAACCCTAACATTAACCCTCACCCTCATACTAAACATCACTCTAACGCTAACCCTCACCCTAACCCTAACCCTAAGCCTCATCCTAACCCTACCCCTCAACTTAACCTTCACCCTCCCCTAATCCTCACCCTAACTCTAACCCTAACCCTTACCTAAACAAAACCCTCACCCACACCCTCAACTTAACCCTCACCATAACCCTTACCTCACCCTAAACCTAACTCTAACCCTCAGCCTAAACCTAACCCTCACCCTAACCCTAAACCTACCCCTCACGCTAACCCTCATCCGAACCCTCACCCTAAACCTAACCCTCACCCTAAACCTAACCCTAACCCTCAACCTCACTGTAACACTCACCGTCACCCTAACACTCAACCTAACCCAAACCCTCACCCACACCCTAACCATCACACTCACCCGAACCCTAAACCTTACCCTAACCCTAAACCTCACCCTAAACATCACCCTAACCCTAACCTTCACCCTCACCCTCACCCTCACAATAAACATCAACTTAACCCTACATCTCAGCCTAACCCTAACCCTCTACCTGACCCTAAACCTCACCCTGACCCTCACCCTAACCCTAACCCTAACCCTAACCCTCACCGTAAACCTTACCCTTAACCTAACCCTCAACCTAAACCTAACCCTCACCCTAAACCTAACCCTCACACTAACCTTAACCCTAACCCTCACCCTCACCCTCTCAATACCCCTAACCCTAACCCTAATCTTAACACTGACCCTCACCCTCACCCTAACCCTAACCCTAACCCTTAACCTCACTCTCACCTTAACCCTCACATTCACCCTAAACCTCACCCTAACCCTACGCCTACCCCTCTCCCTAACCCTCACATTAACGCTAACCCTAACCCTAACCCCAACCCTAACCCTACCCCTAACTCTCAACCTCACACTAACCCTAAACCTAACCTTCACCCTCATCCTAACCCTAATCCTCACCCACACCCTAACCCTCAAACTCACCTGAAGCCTCTCCCTCACCCGAACCCTCATCCTCACCCTAAATCTCACCCTAAACATCACCCAAACCCTAACCCTCACCCTAACCCTAAACTTAACCCTCATCCTCACCCTAACCCTCACCCTAACCCTTATCCTCACCCTAACCCTAACCCTAACCCTAACCCTAACCCTAACCCTAACCCTAACCCTAACCCTAACCCTAACCCTAACCCTGACCCTAACCCTAACCCTAACCCTAACCCTAACCCTAACCCTAACCCTAACCCTGACCCTAACCCTGACCCTGACCCTGACCCTGACCCTGACCCTGACCCTGACCCTGACCCTGACCCTAACCCTAACCCTGACCCTAACCCTAACCCTAACCCTAACCCTAACCCTAACCCTAACCCTAACCCTGACCCTAAGCCTAACCCTAACCCTAACCCTAACCCTAACCGTAACCCTCACTCTGACCCTCACGCTAACACTCACCCTAACCCTAACCCTAAACCTTATCCTCACCTTAACCCTCACCCTAACCCTTACCCTCATCCTTTCCCTAACCCTAACCCTCACCCTCACCCTAACCCTAACCCAAAGAATAACCCTAATGATCATCCTAACCCTAACCCTCACACTCACCCAAACCCAAACCTTAACCGTAACCCTCACCTTCACCCTCAACCTAAACCTCAACCTCACCCTCATCCTAACCCTCACCCTCACCCTAAACATCAACCTAACCGTAACCCTCTAAACCAAACCCTAACTCTAACCCTAACCTTCACCCTAACCCTAAACTTACCTCTCACCCTAACCCTCACCCTAACCCTAACCCTAAACTTTCCCTAACGCTAACCCTAACATTAACCCTCACCCTCATACTAAACATCACTCTAACGCTAACCCTCACCCTAACCCTAACCCTAAGCCTCATCCTAACCCTACCCCTCAACTTAACCTTCACCCTCCCCTAATCCTCACCCTAACTCTAACCCTAACCCTTACCTAAACAAAACCCTCACCCACACCCTCAACTTAACCCTCACCATAACCCTTACCTCACCCTAAACCTAACTCTAACCCTCAGCCTAAACCTAACCCTCACCCTAACCCTAAACCTACCCCTCACGCTAACCCTCATCCGAACCCTCACCCTAAACCTAACCCTCACCCTAAACCTAACCCTAACCCTCAACCTCACTGTAACACTCACCGTCACCCTAACACTCAACCTAACCCAAACCCTCACCCACACCCTAACCATCACACTCACCCGAACCCTAAACCTTACCCTAACCCTAAACCTCACCCTAAACATCACCCTAACCCTAACCTTCACCCTCACCCTCACCCTCACAATAAACATCAACTTAACCCTACATCTCAGCCTAACCCTAACCCTCTACCTGACCCTAAACCTCACCCTGACCCTCACCCTAACCCTAACCCTAACCCTAACCCTCACCGTAAACCTTACCCTTAACCTAACCCTCAACCTAAACCTAACCCTCACCCTAAACCTAACCCTCACACTAACCTTAACCCTAACCCTCACCCTCACCCTCTCAATACCCCTAACCCTAACCCTAATCTTAACACTGACCCTCACCCTCACCCTAACCCTAACCCTAACCCTTAACCTCACTCTCACCTTAACCCTCACATTCACCCTAAACCTCACCCTAACCCTACGCCTACCCCTCTCCCTAACCCTCACATTAACGCTAACCCTAACCCTAACCCCAACCCTAACCCTACCCCTAACTCTCAACCTCACACTAACCCTAAACCTAACCTTCACCCTCATCCTAACCCTAATCCTCACCCACACCCTAACCCTCAAACTCACCTGAAGCCTCTCCCTCACCCGAACCCTCATCCTCACCCTAAATCTCACCCTAAACATCACCCAAACCCTAACCCTCACCCTAACCCTAAACTTAACCCTCATCCTCACCCTAACCCTCACCCTAACCCTTATCCTCACCCTAACCCTAACCCTAACCCTAACCCTGACCCTGACCCTGACCCTGACCCTGACCCTGACCCTGACCCTGACCCTGACCCTGACCCTGACCCTGACCCTGACCCTGACCCTGACCCTAACCCTAACCCTGACCCTAACCCTAACCCTAACCCTAACCCTAACCCTAACCCTAACCCTAACCCTGACCCTAAGCCTAACCCTAACCCTAACCCTAACCCTAACCGTAACCCTCACTCTGACCCTCACGCTAACACTCACCCTAACCCTAACCCTAAACCTTATCCTCACCTTAACCCTCACCCTAACCCTTACCCTCATCCTTTCCCTAACCCTAACCCTCACCCTCACCCTAACCCTAACCCAAACAATAACCCTAATGATCATCCTAACCCTAACCCTCAC
>NW_024871553.1:82500-92500 GCF_019054845.1 Dipodomys spectabilis
CACCCTCATACTAAACATCACTCTAACGCTAACCCTCACCCTAACCCTAACCCTAAGCCTCATCCTAACCCTACCCCTCAACTTAACCTTCACCCTCCCCTAATCCTCACCCTAACTCTAACCCTAACCCTTACCTAAACAAAACCCTCACCCACACCCTCAACTTAACCCTCACCATAACCCTTACCTCACCCTAAACCTAACTCTAACCCTCAGCCTAAACCTAACCCTCACCCTAACCCTAAACCTACCCCTCACGCTAACCCTCATCCGAACCCTCACCCTAAACCTCACCCTCACCCTAAACCTAACCCTAACCCTCAACCTCACTGTAACACTCACCGTCACCCTAACACTCAACCTAACCCAAACCCTCACCCACACCCTAACCATCACACTCACCCGAACCCTAAACCTTACCCTAACCCTAAACCTCACCCTAAACATTACCCTAACCCTAACCTTCACCCTCACCCTCACCCTCACAATAAACATCAACTTAACCCTACATCTCAGCCTAACCCTAACCCTCTACCTGACCCTAAACCTCACCCTGACCCTCACCCTAACCCTAACCCTAACCCTAACCCTCACCGTAAACCTTACCCTTAACCTAACCCTCAACCTAAACCTAACCCTCACCCTAAACCTAACCCTCACACTAACCTTAACCCTAACCCTCACCCTCACCCTCTCAATACCCCTAACCCTAACCCTAATCTTAACACTGACCCTCACCCTCACCCTAACCCTAACCCTAACCCTTAACCTCACTCTCACCTTAACCCTCACATTCACCCTAAACCTCACCCTAACCCTACGCCTACCCCTCTCCCTAACCCTCACATTAACGCTAACCCTAACCCTAACCCCAACCCTAACCCTACCCCTAACTCTCAACCTCACACTAACCCTAAACCTAACCTTCACCCTCATCCTAACCCTAATCCTCACCCACACCCTAACCCTCAAACTCACCTGAAGCCTCTCCCTCACCCGAACCCTCATCCTCACCCTAAATCTCACCCTAAACATCACCCAAACCCTAACCCTCACCCTAACCCTAAACTTAACCCTCATCCTCACCCTAACCCTCACCCTAACCCTTATCCTCACCCTAACCCTAACCCTAACCCTAACCCTGACCCTAACCCTAACCCTAACCCTAACCCTAACCCTAACCCTAACCCTAACCCTGACCCTAACCCTGACCCTGACCCTGACCCTGACCCTGACCCTGACCCTGACCCTGACCCTGACCCTGACCCTGAACCTAACCCTAACCCTAACCCTAACCCTGACCCTAACCCTAACCCTAACCCTAACCCTAACCCTAACCCTAACCCTAACCCTGACCCTAAGCCTAACCCTAACCCTAACCCTAACCCTAACCGTAACCCTCACTCTGACCCTCACGCTAACACTCACCCTAACCCTAACCCTAAACCTTATCCTCACCTTAACCCTCACCCTAACCCTTACCCTCATCCTTTCCCTAACCCTAACCCTCACCCTCACCCTAACCCTAACCCAAACAATAACCCTAATGATCATCCTAACCCTAACCCTCACACTCACCCAAACCCAAACCTTAACCATAACCCTCACCTTCACCCTCAACCTAAACCTCAACCTCACCCTCATCCTAACCCTCACCCTCACCCTAAACATCAACCTAACCGTAACCCTCTAAACCAAACCCTAACTCTAACCCTAACCTTCACCCTAACCCTAAACTTACCTCTCACCCTAACCCTCACCCTAACCCTAACCCTAAACTTTCCCTAACGCTAACCCTAACATTAACCCTCACCCTCATACTAAACATCACTCTAACGCTAACCCTCACCCTAACCCTAACCCTAAGCCTCATCCTAACCCTACCCCTCAACTTAACCTTCACCCTCCCCTAATCCTCACCCTAACTCTAACCCTAACCCTTACCTAAACAAAACCCTCACCCACACCCTCAACTTAACCCTCACCATAACCCTTACCTCACCCTAAACCTAACTCTAACCCTCAGCCTAAACCTAACCCTCACCCTAACCCTAAACCTACCCCTCACGCTAACCCTCATCCGAACCCTCACCCTAAACCTCACCCTCACCCTAAACCTAACCCTAACCCTCAACCTCACTGTAACACTCACCGTCACCCTAACACTCAACCTAACCCAAACCCTCACCCACACCCTAACCATCACTCACCCGAACCCTAAACCTTACCCTAACCCTAAACCTCACCCTAAACATCACCCTAACCCTAACCTTCACCCTCACCCTCACCCTCACAATAAACATCAACTTAACCCTACATCTCAGCCTAACCCTAACCCTCTACCTGACCCTAAACCTCACCCTGACCCTCACCCTAACCCTAACCCTAACCCTAACCCTCACCGTAAACCTTACCCTTAACCTAACCCTCAACCTAAACCTAACCCTCACCCTAAACCTAACCCTCACACTAACCTTAACCCTAACCCTCACCCTCACCCTCTCAATACCCCTAACCCTAACCCTAATCTTAACACTGACCCTCACCCTCACCCTAACCCTAACCCTAACCCTTAACCTCACTCTCACCTTAACCCTCACATTCACCCTAAACCTCACCCTAACCCTACGCCTACCCCTCTCCCTAACCCTCACATTAACGCTAACCCTAACCCTAACCCCAACCCTAACCCTACCCCTAACTCTCAACCTCACACTAACCCTAAACCTAACCTTCACCCTCATCCTAACCCTAATCCTCACCCACACCCTAACCCTCAAACTCACCTGAAGCCTCTCCCTCACCCGAACCCTCATCCTCACCCTAAATCTCACCCTAAACATCACCCAAACCCTAACCCTCACCCTAACCCTAAACTTAACCCTCATCCTCACCCTAACCCTCACCCTAACCCTTATCCTCACCCTAACCCTAACCCTAACCCTAACCCTGACCCTAACCCTAACCCTAACCCTAACCCTAACCCTAACCCTAACCCTAACCCTGACCCTAACCCTGACCCTGACCCTGACCCTGACCCTGACCCTGACCCTGACCCTGACCCTGACCCTGACCCTGACCCTGAACCTAACCCTAACCCTAACCCTAACCCTGACCCTAACCCTAACCCTAACCCTAACCCTAACCCTAACCCTAACCCTAACCCTGACCCTAAGCCTAACCCTAACCCTAACCCTAACCCTAACCGTAACCCTCACTCTGACCCTCACGCTAACACTCACCCTAACCCTAACCCTAAACCTTATCCTCACCTTAACCCTCACCCTAACCCTTACCCTCATCCTTTCCCTAACCCTAACCCTCACCCTCACCCTAACCCTAACCCAAACAATAACCCTAATGATCATCCTAACCCTAACCCTCACACTCACCCAAACCCAAACCTTAACCATAACCCTCACCTTCACCCTCAACCTAAACCTCAACCTCACCCTCATCCTAACCCTCACCCTCACCCTAAACATCAACCTAACCGTAACCCTCTAAACCAAACCCTAACTCTAACCCTAACCTTCACCCTAACCCTAAACTTACCTCTCACCCTAACCCTCACCCTAACCCTAACCCTAAACTTTCCCTAACGCTAACCCTAACATTAACCCTCACCCTCATACTAAACATCACTCTAACGCTAACCCTCACCCTAACCCTAACCCTAAGCCTCATCCTAACCCTACCCCTCAACTTAACCTTCACCCTCCCCTAATCCTCACCCTAACTCTAACCCTAACCCTTACCTAAACAAAACCCTCACCCACACCCTCAACTTAACCCTCACCATAACCCTTACCTCACCCTAAACCTAACTCTAACCCTCAGCCTAAACCTAACCCTCACCCTAACCCTAAACCTACCCCTCACGCTAACCCTCATCCGAACCCTCACCCTAAACCTCACCCTCACCCTAAACCTAACCCTAACCCTCAACCTCACTGTAACACTCACCGTCACCCTAACACTCAACCTAACCCAAACCCTCACCCACACCCTAACCATCACACTCACCCGAACCCTAAACCTTACCCTAACCCTAAACCTCACCCTAAACATTACCCTAACCCTAACCTTCACCCTCACCCTCACCCTCACAATAAACATCAACTTAACCCTACATCTCAGCCTAACCCTAACCCTCTACCTGACCCTAAACCTCACCCTGACCCTCACCCTAACCCTAACCCTAACCCTAACCCTCACCGTAAACCTTACCCTTAACCTAACCCTCAACCTAAACCTAACCCTCACCCTAAACCTAACCCTCACACTAACCTTAACCCTAACCCTCACCCTCACCCTCTCAATACCCCTAACCCTAACCCTAATCTTAACACTGACCCTCACCCTCACCCTAACCCTAACCCTAACCCTTAACCTCACTCTCACCTTAACCCTCACATTCACCCTAAACCTCACCCTAACCCTACGCCTACCCCTCTCCCTAACCCTCACATTAACGCTAACCCTAACCCTAACCCCAACCCTAACCCTACCCCTAACTCTCAACCTCACACTAACCCTAAACCTAACCTTCACCCTCATCCTAACCCTAATCCTCACCCACACCCTAACCCTCAAACTCACCTGAAGCCTCTCCCTCACCCGAACCCTCATCCTCACCCTAAATCTCACCCTAAACATCACCCAAACCCTAACCCTCACCCTAACCCTAAACTTAACCCTCATCCTCACCCTAACCCTCACCCTAACCCTTATCCTCACCCTAACCCTAACCCTAACCCTAACCCTGACCCTAACCCTAACCCTAACCCTAACCCTAACCCTAACCCTAACCCTAACCCTGACCCTAACCCTGACCCTGACCCTGACCCTGACCCTGACCCTGACCCTGACCCTGACCCTGACCCTGACCCTGACCCTGAACCTAACCCTAACCCTAACCCTAACCCTGACCCTAACCCTAACCCTAACCCTAACCCTAACCCTAACCCTAACCCTAACCCTGACCCTAAGCCTAACCCTAACCCTAACCCTAACCCTAACCGTAACCCTCACTCTGACCCTCACGCTAACACTCACCCTAACCCTAACCCTAAACCTTATCCTCACCTTAACCCTCACCCTAACCCTTACCCTCATCCTTTCCCTAACCCTAACCCTCACCCTCACCCTAACCCTAACCCAAACAATAACCCTAATGATCATCCTAACCCTAACCCTCACACTCACCCAAACCCAAACCTTAACCATAACCCTCACCTTCACCCTCAACCTAAACCTCAACCTCACCCTCATCCTAACCCTCACCCTCACCCTAAACATCAACCTAACCGTAACCCTCTAAACCAAACCCTAACTCTAACCCTAACCTTCACCCTAACCCTAAACTTACCTCTCACCCTAACCCTCACCCTAACCCTAACCCTAAACTTTCCCTAACGCTAACCCTAACATTAACCCTCACCCTCATACTAAACATCACTCTAACGCTAACCCTCACCCTAACCCTAACCCTAAGCCTCATCCTAACCCTACCCCTCAACTTAACCTTCACCCTCCCCTAATCCTCACCCTAACTCTAACCCTAACCCTTACCTAAACAAAACCCTCACCCACACCCTCAACTTAACCCTCACCATAACCCTTACCTCACCCTAAACCTAACTCTAACCCTCAGCCTAAACCTAACCCTCACCCTAACCCTAAACCTACCCCTCACGCTAACCCTCATCCGAACCCTCACCCTAAACCTCACCCTCACCCTAAACCTAACCCTAACCCTCAACCTCACTGTAACACTCACCGTCACCCTAACACTCAACCTAACCCAAACCCTCACCCACACCCTAACCATCACACTCACCCGAACCCTAAACCTTACCCTAACCCTAAACCTCACCCTAAACATTACCCTAACCCTAACCTTCACCCTCACCCTCACCCTCACAATAAACATCAACTTAACCCTACATCTCAGCCTAACCCTAACCCTCTACCTGACCCTAAACCTCACCCTGACCCTCACCCTAACCCTAACCCTAACCCTAACCCTCACCGTAAACCTTACCCTTAACCTAACCCTCAACCTAAACCTAACCCTCACCCTAAACCTAACCCTCACACTAACCTTAACCCTAACCCTCACCCTCACCCTCTCAATACCCCTAACCCTAACCCTAATCTTAACACTGACCCTCACCCTCACCCTAACCCTAACCCTAACCCTTAACCTCACTCTCACCTTAACCCTCACATTCACCCTAAACCTCACCCTAACCCTACGCCTACCCCTCTCCCTAACCCTCACATTAACGCTAACCCTAACCCTAACCCCAACCCTAACCCTACCCCTAACTCTCAACCTCACACTAACCCTAAACCTAACCTTCACCCTCATCCTAACCCTAATCCTCACCCACACCCTAACCCTCAAACTCACCTGAAGCCTCTCCCTCACCCGAACCCTCATCCTCACCCTAAATCTCACCCTAAACATCACCCAAACCCTAACCCTCACCCTAACCCTAAACTTAACCCTCATCCTCACCCTAACCCTCACCCTAACCCTTATCCTCACCCTAACCCTAACCCTAACCCTAACCCTGACCCTAACCCTAACCCTAACCCTAACCCTAACCCTAACCCTAACCCTAACCCTGACCCTAACCCTGACCCTGACCCTGACCCTGACCCTGACCCTGACCCTGACCCTGACCCTGACCCTGACCCTGACCCTGAACCTAACCCTAACCCTAACCCTAACCCTGACCCTAACCCTAACCCTAACCCTAACCCTAACCCTAACCCTAACCCTAACCCTGACCCTAAGCCTAACCCTAACCCTAACCCTAACCCTAACCGTAACCCTCACTCTGACCCTCACGCTAACACTCACCCTAACCCTAACCCTAAACCTTATCCTCACCTTAACCCTCACCCTAACCCTTACCCTCATCCTTTCCCTAACCCTAACCCTCACCCTCACCCTAACCCTAACCCAAACAATAACCCTAATGATCATCCTAACCCTAACCCTCACACTCACCCAAACCCAAACCTTAACCATAACCCTCACCTTCACCCTCAACCTAAACCTCAACCTCACCCTCATCCTAACCCTCACCCTCACCCTAAACATCAACCTAACCGTAACCCTCTAAACCAAACCCTAACTCTAACCCTAACCTTCACCCTAACCCTAAACTTACCTCTCACCCTAACCCTCACCCTAACCCTAACCCTAAACTTTCCCTAACGCTAACCCTAACATTAACCCTCACCCTCATACTAAACATCACTCTAACGCTAACCCTCACCCTAACCCTAACCCTAAGCCTCATCCTAACCCTACCCCTCAACTTAACCTTCACCCTCCCCTAATCCTCACCCTAACTCTAACCCTAACCCTTACCTAAACAAAACCCTCACCCACACCCTCAACTTAACCCTCACCATAACCCTTACCTCACCCTAAACCTAACTCTAACCCTCAGCCTAAACCTAACCCTCACCCTAACCCTAAACCTACCCCTCACGCTAACCCTCATCCGAACCCTCACCCTAAACCTCACCCTCACCCTAAACCTAACCCTAACCCTCAACCTCACTGTAACACTCACCGTCACCCTAACACTCAACCTAACCCAAACCCTCACCCACACCCTAACCATCACACTCACCCGAACCCTAAACCTTACCCTAACCCTAAACCTCACCCTAAACATTACCCTAACCCTAACCTTCACCCTCACCCTCACCCTCACAATAAACATCAACTTAACCCTACATCTCAGCCTAACCCTAACCCTCTACCTGACCCTAAACCTCACCCTGACCCTCACCCTAACCCTAACCCTAACCCTAACCCTCACCGTAAACCTTACCCTTAACCTAACCCTCAACCTAAACCTAACCCTCACCCTAAACCTAACCCTCACACTAACCTTAACCCTAACCCTCACCCTCACCCTCTCAATACCCCTAACCCTAACCCTAATCTTAACACTGACCCTCACCCTCACCCTAACCCTAACCCTAACCCTTAACCTCACTCTCACCTTAACCCTCACATTCACCCTAAACCTCACCCTAACCCTACGCCTACCCCTCTCCCTAACCCTCACATTAACGCTAACCCTAACCCTAACCCCAACCCTAACCCTACCCCTAACTCTCAACCTCACACTAACCCTAAACCTAACCTTCACCCTCATCCTAACCCTAATCCTCACCCACACCCTAACCCTCAAACTCACCTGAAGCCTCTCCCTCACCCGAACCCTCATCCTCACCCTAAATCTCACCCTAAACATCACCCAAACCCTAACCCTCACCCTAACCCTAAACTTAACCCTCATCCTCACCCTAACCCTCACCCTAACCCTTATCCTCACCCTAACCCTAACCCTAACCCTAACCCTGACCCTAACCCTAACCCTAACCCTAACCCTAACCCTAACCCTAACCCTAACCCTGACCCTAACCCTGACCCTGACCCTGACCCTGACCCTGACCCTGACCCTGACCCTGACCCTGACCCTGACCCTGACCCTGAACCTAACCCTAACCCTAACCCTAACCCTGACCCTAACCCTAACCCTAACCCTAACCCTAACCCTAACCCTAACCCTAACCCTGACCCTAAGCCTAACCCTAACCCTAACCCTAACCCTAACCGTAACCCTCACTCTGACCCTCACGCTAACACTCACCCTAACCCTAACCCTAAACCTTATCCTCACCTTAACCCTCACCCTAACCCTTACCCTCATCCTTTCCCTAACCCTAACCCTCACCCTCACCCTAACCCTAACCCAAACAATAACCCTAATGATCATCCTAACCCTAACCCTCACACTCACCCAAACCCAAACCTTAACCATAACCCTCACCTTCACCCTCAACCTAAACCTCAACCTCACCCTCATCCTAACCCTCACCCTCACCCTAAACATCAACCTAACCGTAACCCTCTAAACCAAACCCTAACTCTAACCCTAACCTTCACCCTAACCCTAAACTTACCTCTCACCCTAACCCTCACCCTAACCCTAACCCTAAACTTTCCCTAACGCTAACCCTAACATTAACCCTCACCCTCATACTAAACATCACTCTAACGCTAACCCTCACCCTAACCCTAACCCTAAGCCTCATCCTAACCCTACCCCTCAACTTAACCTTCACCCTCCCCTAATCCTCACCCTAACTCTAACCCTAACCCTTACCTAAACAAAACCCTCACCCACACCCTCAACTTAACCCTCACCATAACCCTTACCTCACCCTAAACCTAACTCTAACCCTCAGCCTAAACCTAACCCTCACCCTAACCCTAAACCTACCCCTCACGCTAACCCTCATCCGAACCCTCACCCTAAACCTCACCCTCACCCTAAACCTAACCCTAACCCTCAACCTCACTGTAACACTCACCGTCACCCTAACACTCAACCTAACCCAAACCCTCACCCACACCCTAACCATCACACTCACCCGAACCCTAAACCTTACCCTAACCCTAAACCTCACCCTAAACATCACCCTAACCCTAACCTTCACCCTCACCCTCACCCTCACAATAAACATCAACTTAACCCTACATCTCAGCCTAACCCTAACCCTCTACCTGACCCTAAACCTCACCCTGACCCTCACCCTAACCCTAACCCTAACCCTAACCCTCACCGTAAACCTTACCCTTAACCTAACCCTCAACCTAAACCTAACCCTCACCCTAAACCTAACCCTCACACTAACCTTAACCCTAACCCTCACCCTCACCCTCTCAATACCCCTAACCCTAACCCTAATCTTAACACTGACCCTCACCCTCACCCTAACCCTAACCCTAACCCTTAACCTCACTCTCACCTTAACCCTCACATTCACCCTAAACCTCACCCTAACCCTACGCCTACCCCTCTCCCTAACCCTCACATTAACGCTAACCCTAACCCTAACCCCAACCCTAACCCTACCCCTAACTCTCAACCTCACACTAACCCTAAACCTAACCTTC
>NW_024871553.1:95000-97500 GCF_019054845.1 Dipodomys spectabilis
ACCCTCATCCTAACCCTCACCCTCACCCTAAACATCAACCTAACCGTAACCCTCTAAACCAAACCCTAACTCTAACCCTAACCTTCACCCTAACCCTAAACTTACCTCTCACCCTAACCCTCACCCTAACCCTAACCCTAAACTTTCCCTAACGCTAACCCTAACATTAACCCTCACCCTCATACTAAACATCACTCTAACGCTAACCCTCACCCTAACCCTAACCCTAAGCCTCATCCTAACCCTACCCCTCAACTTAACCTTCACCCTCCCCTAATCCTCACCCTAACTCTAACCCTAACCCTTACCTAAACAAAACCCTCACCCACACCCTCAACTTAACCCTCACCATAACCCTTACCTCACCCTAAACCTAACTCTAACCCTCAGCCTAAACCTAACCCTCACCCTAACCCTAAACCTACCCCTCACGCTAACCCTCATCCGAACCCTCACCCTAAACCTAACCCTCACCCTAAACCTAACCCTAACCCTCAACCTCACTGTAACACTCACCGTCACCCTAACACTCAACCTAACCCAAACCCTCACCCACACCCTAACCATCACACTCACCCGAACCCTAAACCTTACCCTAACCCTAAACCTCACCCTAAACATCACCCTAACCCTAACCTTCACCCTCACCCTCACCCTCACAATAAACATCAACTTAACCCTACATCTCAGCCTAACCCTAACCCTCTACCTGACCCTAAACCTCACCCTGACCCTCACCCTAACCCTAACCCTAACCCTAACCCTCACCGTAAACCTTACCCTTAACCTAACCCTCAACCTAAACCTAACCCTCACCCTAAACCTAACCCTCACACTAACCTTAACCCTAACCCTCACCCTCACCCTCTCAATACCCCTAACCCTAACCCTAATCTTAACACTGACCCTCACCCTCACCCTAACCCTAACCCTAACCCTTAACCTCACTCTCACCTTAACCCTCACATTCACCCTAAACCTCACCCTAACCCTACGCCTACCCCTCTCCCTAACCCTCACATTAACGCTAACCCTAACCCTAACCCCAACCCTAACCCTACCCCTAACTCTCAACCTCACACTAACCCTAAACCTAACCTTCACCCTCATCCTAACCCTAATCCTCACCCACACCCTAACCCTCAAACTCACCTGAAGCCTCTCCCTCACCCGAACCCTCATCCTCACCCTAAATCTCACCCTAAACATCACCCAAACCCTAACCCTCACCCTAACCCTAAACTTAACCCTCATCCTCACCCTAACCCTCACCCTAACCCTTATCCTCACCCTAGCCCTAACCCTAACCCTAACCCTAACCCTAACCCTAACCCTAACCCTAACCCTAACCCTAACCCTAACCCTAACCCTGACCCTAACCCTAACCCTAACCCTAACCCTAACCCTAACCCTAACCCTAACCCTGACCCTAACCCTGACCCTGACCCTGACCCTGACCCTGACCCTGACCCTGACCCTGACCCTGACCCTGACCCTGAACCTAACCCTAACCCTAACCCTAACCCTGACCCTAAGCCTAACCCTAACCCTAACCCTAACCCTAACCGTAACCCTCACTCTGACCCTCACGCTAACACTCACCCTAACCCTAACCCTAAACCTTATCCTCACCTTAACCCTCACCCTAACCCTTACCCTCATCCTTTCCCTAACCCTAACCCTCACCCTCACCCTAACCCTAACCCAAACAATAACCCTAATGATCATCCTAACCCTAACCCTCACACTCACCCAAACCCAAACCTTAACCGTAACCCTCACCTTCACCCTCAACCTAAACCTCAACCTCACCCTCATCCTAACCCTCACCCTCACCCTAAACATCAACCTAACCGTAACCCTCTAAACCAAACCCTAACTCTAACCCTAACCTTCACCCTAACCCTAAACTTACCTCTCACCCTAACCCTCACCCTAACCCTAACCCTAAACTTTCCCTAACGCTAACCCTAACATTAACCCTCACCCTCATACTAAACATCACTCTAACGCTAACCCTCACCCTAACCCTAACCCTAAGCCTCATCCTAACCCTACCCCTCAACTTAACCTTCACCCTCCCCTAATCCTCACCCTAACTCTAACCCTAACCCTTACCTAAACAAAACCCTCACCCACACCCTCAACTTAACCCTCACCATAACCCTTACCTCACCCTAAACCTAACTCTAACCCTCAGCCTAAACCTAACCCTCACCCTAACCCTAAACCTACCCCTCACGCTAACCCTCATCCGAACCCTCACCCTAAACCTAACCCTCACCCTAAACCTAACCCTAACCCTCAACCTCACTGTAACACTCACCGTCACCCTAACACTCAACCTAACCCAAACCCTCACCCACACCCTAACCATCACACTCACCCGAACCCTAAACCTTACCCTAACCCTAAACCTCACCCTAAACATCACCCTAACCCTAACCTTCACCCTCACCCTCACCCTCACAATAAACATCAACTTAACCCTACATCTCAG
>NW_024871554.1:0-64772 GCF_019054845.1 Dipodomys spectabilis
AAAAAAAATAAAAAACAAAAAAAAAAAAAAAAAAAAAAAAAAAAAAAAAAAAACATTAAAAAACCAGTTGTTTAAGGATACAGGTGGACCTGTTGCAACAATGAGAAGTACAAGTTGTCATGTCAAAAACGAACTTTACAACTTTGGTGGGGGGGGGGGGGAGGATTGGTGGGGGACGGGGGGAGGCTGGGAAGGGATGTGAAGGGTAAAACAAAGGAGGAGGCTGCAATGCTTGGTAAGAAATGTACGCATTATCCTGCCCATGTAACTGTAACTCCTCTGTACAGTATGTTCACAAATAAAATAAAAAAAAAGAAATGCTCAACATCCCTAGCAATAAAAGAAATGCAAATCAAAACAACATTGAGATACCACCTCACCCCAGATAGAATGGCAAAAATCAAGAACTCTAATAACAACAGATGCTGGAGGGAATGTGGACAGAAGGGAACCTTACTTCATTGTTGGTGGGAATGTAAACTTGTTCAACCACTTTGGAAAGTAGTATGGAAGTTCCTCAAAAGACTCCACATAGAGCTCCCCTATAACCCAGTAGTCCCACTTTTGAGCATTTACCCAAATGTTTACAAACAAGACCACACTAAAGCTACCAGCACAACTATGTTTATTGCAGCATTATTTGCCATAGCTAAGATATGGAACCAACCCAGATGCCCCTTAGTAGATGAATGGATCAAGAAAATGTGGTATATATACACAATAGAATTCTATGCCTCCATCAGAAAGAATGACATTGCCCCATTTGTTAGGAAATGGAAAGACTTGGAAAAAATTATATTAAGTGAAGTAAGCCAAGCCCAAAGAAACATAGGTCCCATGATTTCCCTTATTTGCAATATCTAGTATACGTATGAGTCAAGCAGAAAAGGTCAGATAAGGTGATGTTAGGAGAATGAACCCTAAGATATGTATTTTAAAAGTTTTTTTTCTTTCATGCACTTGTTTCTAATGCAATTTCATACAATACCATTTATCCAACCTTTCTTTGATTTATTGTGTTTCTGAGTCTCTAAAGAAAATTTCTCCCTGTGCCAAGGATACTTAGGGTTTCTCCTATTCCATCCTGTATTGTTTTCAGAGTGTCTCAACAGATATTTCCTGAGGAACTAATAATGCCTTCTTGGTCAGTCAACAGATATTTCTTGAGGAACTAACATAAATCAATTTTTTATCTATAAGATAATAGTTACAACCTTTCAGGAATTTACTTTTATTCCAATGAGATTTGTTGAACACATAAACCAATGGATTATGTTATTGTTCCATGCTTCATGTGTAAATTTTTATTCATCAGTTTCTTTGGACCTAAATATTTCCGAAGTTCCTGTTGCTTATCTTTAGTGGAAACTTCTATTGTTTATTTACAATTGTATTTACTTGATTTTCATTCTTGAAATGAGTGTTTGCAGAACTTAAAATTCTAATTTAAAACAATTTGTTTCAGAATTTTATACTGCATAATGGGAAGTTACTGTCAGTGTTATTCTCTTATTTAATTCTTTTTCTTTCTGATTAATGTAAAGGTCTTATTATTGTTTGTGGGAATAGGTAATTTGAAACACTGGTTAGATACATATTTTCTTTTTATATTTACATTTGAGATGTAACATGTTTCTAGGATCTATGGATTTAACATTGTTTTTCATGAAGGTGATGAAGAAAAAACTGACAAACTGGAAAGTGTGTTAATAGGTACTGTGGGAGCTGGGCACTGTTTTCTGACACATATAATCCTAGCTACCCAGGAGCCTGAGATCTGAGAATTTTGTTTCAAAGCTAACCCAGGCAAGAAACACCATGAAACTATAATCTCCATTTAACTACAAAAAACTGGAGATGAAGCTGTGCCTCAAATGCTGGAGCATCAGTTTTGAATGAAAGAGGTAAGGAACAATAAACAATCCCTGATTTCAAGCCCAATACCAGTTACACATACTCACATGCATATATACACTACATATATTTTTTTGAAAATTTACTTAGTAGAATACAAAACATTTTTCTGGTTTTATGAGAGTATACAGATGAAATTGTTAGCAAATTAAACTTTATGTTTCTGTAATAAACTCAAATATTAAATACACCTAAGTGAGAATACATAAACAATATTCTCTTCATTTTAAATAACATAAGCAGTGTGAACAAAGAAAGTATTGGGTAGATCATTGTTTTATAGGAATTGAATGATCTCAAAGGGTAAGAACCATCAATTCTGGTATTTTCCTTATAACTTGAAATTTTTGTTGGACATGCATTCTCTACTTTGTGGCAAGATGAACACAGGTCCCTTCCGCAACATATATACTCATATGCTCTGAATTTATTAATCCAGAACTTAAACTATCATGGAAATCTATCTGCATATGTTCAGTCATATATTTATCTCTGTGGTGGAAAAATAGATGCGATGAGAACTTAAAATGAATCTGATTGGAATAGAGCTCTCATTGAGCAGAGTTCAGCAATAGAGGGAAAAAGACACTCTACATCCTAATGGCCACTGAATCATATAGAATAAATATGCTATAACATGAATTTGATTAAATTAATGTGTTGCATTTTTCTAGTACAGTTGGTGAATGATAGAATTTTAAACTTCCTGATTTGGTAAACTATCAGTGACACGAATCATTTATAGATAAATGACATATATACACTCATATAACTCAGAATATTAAAAAATCTCAAGCATAATTAGTTTTTGTACATAAACTACATGCAACATTATTATGAATAATTTTAGATTGAAAGCTCTGAATTGTAATCATATAGTATAATAACAGGGATGAATCAGGACAATTTTTTTCTGCACAACAGCCAATGTGATAAAATAACCATCAAGTTTCAGAATACAATATAAATCATCTTCTCTTAATGGAACAGCAACACCAAACTTTCTAAATTTATATTGAAAATACAGTTCAACATGTGCAAATATTCTTAGTACATATAAGCACTATGATTACACACATTAAAATTTTAACATATTTTATATAATCATTCTTATCCCTATGGCATTTCTTACAAACTTTTTGTATAGGAAAAATACTTTTACCTTTGAAAGATTAATAGGTCACTGTTTTTGTGAAGAGATAGCAATATAAATAGCAACATAAATATGTACCTATTATGTGATTCTGGCTACTGAAGACAGGATATTCACCACAGCCATATAAAAAAAAAGAAAGCAAAATATAAATAAATCTATGCAAAGAACATAAAATCAACATAACTTGGTTGCTGAGTATGTACAGTTCAAAATGTCTACATGTCAAATGAAAATCCATAAATCCAAACATAATCAGTTATACTTTTGCTGTGTTGAGTAGCTTTGTGTCAAACAAATACAGATCAAAAACAGAAATCTTAGACCAGAGGAAAAGGAGGTATCAATGGGGCCTTAAGATGATATAAAACTACTGTTAGGGAACTAAGCACTAATTGCACTCTAACTATGAAAGTTTAGAATAATGAGGATTTATATATAAAAGAGCATAATGTATTTGCAAAATCATATGGGCTTCTAGTTCCAAAATGTGGTTATAGCTAGTATAATATAATGTCCTGCTGCCATCAATTAAAAATAAACAAAAATACTTTAGCTTACATCTAATCTTTTGGGAAAAATCTACATGTATACTCATAAAGAAAAGCATGCTACAAAATACCTAGCTAATATTCCTCAAAAATGTCATTATTGCCAGGCACTGGTGGCTCATGCCTGTAATCCTAGCTACTAAGGAGGCTGAGATATGAGGATTGCGGATCAAAGCCAGCCCAAGCAAGAAAGTCCATGAGACTCTTATCTCCAATAAACCTCCAAAAAAACCAGAAGTAGCACTGTGGTTCAAGTGGTAGAATGCTTTGAGTTGAAGAGCCGAGGTACAGTGCCCAGGCCCAGAGCTCAAGACCCACAAATGACAAATAAATGTCATTATTAGACCATTTTTTAAGATTTTTAAAAAGATCAAAAGACCAATCTAGATTAGAGATTAAAATGACATAATGTGAAGGACATTAATAAGAATACTGACAAAATTCAAATAAAGTTTAGAAATAGTAAGAGTATAATGCCAAATTAAATTTGCTGATTTTCTTTTAAAATAAGTATGCTATGCTTATGTAAGATGCTAGCATTAGGGGAAAATAAGAGAAGGGCATAGAGGAAATATCTGCTACCGTTAAATTTTTGTTTCCAAATCTAAAATAATTGAATAAAGATATTTAAGTTACCATGAGTATACTCACTAGTATTTTAGTTCAGAAATGTACCAGTTATTTCATAGTTATTTTTATAAATGGAAAATAAACTAAATATCTTGAGACTCATGGAGCACTTACTATTTATGATTGTACATTTCTTACACTCTTCAAGTTTTTTTCAGTAAATTGCCTCACTTGTCACTTACATCAATCCTGAAAAAATATCAGATGCACATTGCTGAAGGGAAGAAATGTTTAATCAAGTAACAATATTGTGTCTAGAGGCATATAACCATCTTGTAACATGACTTACTTCATTGCTCTTTCAATGATATCCTGCTGCTTCTATGCCTACTATATGCAAGACACTCTGCTAGATCTTGAACATCACATACTTGGCATTTTGTTAAAGCACAATGAAACTGTACAGAATTTTTGAAAGCATATTAAATTGAAAGGCTTCATTATGTTGAGAATATTAATCATGTATCAAAGATGTGATATTTATGACAATAAAAAGTCAACATACGAACCTTTGCTGAAGAGCCGAGCCAGAAAGTAATCTCTTTCTATTGTGTTTTTACCTCAAGTTCTTCAGATTTTAGACATATTATATTCAATTGCCAAAACGATTAAACTGTTTTGATATTTTTTGTGAGCAACTATGTTGCTTTTCTCTTAGATAATACAGTATCAATCCTTGAAAGAAACCAAGTTGTTCTGTCAAAATTCACTTACTGTGCACTGTGGATGTTCCTCTATTTGGCAGATTTGTTCCTCATATTAAAACTAAAAGCAATGCCATTGCCAATTGAGGTACTTATCTTTGACATCTACTGTTACTCCTCTCTGCTCAAAGGACAACAGCTTAATATTGCTAGTTTGTTCATGTGAAATTACTCAGCCACTGCCAAAGCTTGCTTCTTTGAGATACTGAACATCACAATTTTAATCATTACAGTGGCAGGCAGACATAGGGTGAGTAATGCTATCTTTTATAAAACGTAATTGTCTAGTTGAAATGAATGGAAGAAGAAAATCTATTATTGTGTGAGAATATTTTAGCACAATTATCAATAGAGGAGTAACCAATTTGAAAGCATGAGTGAAACCACATTTTAATCACTGAAGAGCCAAAACCTGCAAAATATCAGAGAGAGCTGCACAATATTGTTTTTGTTTGTGTGTTTATTTACTATTTGAAAACCTTTCTGGAAAATGTTTTATTTTGACCACAGGAACATAGTGCCATTTGTTGTTGGGACTAAGTCAAGAGAGTGTATAGGATCTTTGTTTTCAAAGCTGAAAATCTTTTAGAAACTGTATTGAAAAACTCAAATCATGTTAATAAAACAAGCTTTACTGAAATAATTTTTACAAGTTTTATTGATATGGTAGAGGTTAAGATCATTACCTCTACAAACCCCACTCAATCAACATCATTTTTCAATGTGTATCAATCAACTGTCTCATGTGCCACATTTCTATGGGCACTAGGGAGATGGCAATGAATCAATAGGCCAAAATCCCTTCCATCAGAAACTCAAATTCTCTAGAAAGAAAGTACCTAATATTAACTGAGGTGGCATGCTCAATGCTCTACATACATTTTTAATATATGTATTTTTATTGTAAAGATACTGTACAGAGGTGTTACAGTTACATGAGCAAGGTAATGAGTCCATTTCTTATCTAACATTGCTATCCCCTACCATTTGGTTTTCCCCTACCATCTTTTTCCTCCCCACCTCCAAAACCTCTCTCTCACCCTCCCCCGCAAAGGTGTAAAGTTCGTTTTCAACATAATGTGTTTCATGACAAACCTATGATTTATAAAACATTTCTATTTTTTTCAGAATTATCTTACCAACATTAGTTTTAATAATTATACAAAACAATATTCAATAGTACTTCTCTCACAATTGGAAAGCTTGCATTACTCTATCATTAGAAGAAATATGCTTATTATATTTAAATCAACTTTGAAAAACTTTGGATAAATAAATATTTAATCCTTTAATATCCTTATTTTCAAGATGACAATGATGTGGTTAAATATTTTTCTTTTGTTTTTATAAACATATTATCAAAAGTTTTGTTAAATATTTTTTTAGATATTTCTACTTTGTTCAGAGCATCATCATCCCATGATCATTTCCTAGAATTTTTGTATATTAATTCTACAAAATAGCATCATTATGACTTCTCACACTGTATATATTTTATGTATGAATCATATTTGTTTCCCCATTATTCTCACTTAATCCCTTCCCTCTTCCCACTGATTATCTTCCTATTACTTAACAGGCATCCTTTTACTTTTACATTTTTTAAGACTCAAAATTTTGAGAGAAAACACCATATACTTTTATTTCTATGTCTAGAATAATTTACATAATATGATGATCTCTAGTTTTCTGCAAATAATGAGTTCATTATTAATGGCTGAGTCATATACCATATGTACAAAAAGTACATTAGTTTTTTATTTATCATGTGATGGACATCTACTTTAATTCTATGACTTTGCTACTGTGAAACAATAAACATGAGAATGCAGATATCTCCATTGTATATTGTATTTAATTTATTTGAGCTTTAAAGTAAGGTACTGGGAGATTTCTTAATGCTTGGCCTCAAATTATACCATTACATTATAGAGCCACAATCTAAAAAAAAGCATAACACTTAAATGAGCATAGGCGAATAAGCCTACACATAGTAGATCCAAGGAAAAAGTTGTCCAGCACAGCTTTTAGAATATGATTTGAAAATATTCCTTAATGTGATTTTCTATGTTTCATTAGTGTTTGCTGTAATCTCAAGGTTACTTTGCTTCTAATTTTATTACATTTTATCTTCCTGTTATTTTGGTGAATCTCTCTAAAAGTTTGACAATCTTGTGGTGTATTTTCAATAAATCAACTCCTAGATTCATTGATCCTTTGCATGCTTCATTTTGTTTGATTTTGCTGATTTTAATTGTGATCTTTGTTGTTTTATTTGGGGATTGAGTTATTCTCATTTTTCTAAAAACCTGGAGATATATCATTAATTTATTCATTTTAGATTGCTTTGATATTTAATGTAGGCATTTACTGTTATAAACTATATTCTGTTATAAACTATATTCACTATATCTCATGCTTTGTTTTGATATACTTTCATTTTTATTTCATTGTGGAATATTTCAATCTGTCCCTCAGTTTCTTTTATAACAAATTGCTCACTAAAATTTTTATTGTTCAATGTTCAGGTGTTTGTGTATTTTCTGTTAGTTTTCCTTGCTATTGATTTCTAGTTTTAGCCCATCATGATCTCATAAAATGCAAAAAATTATTTCAAAGTTTTGTTGATTTTATGATTTTCCTTATGTAAATTTACCTAAAATATGATTTATTTTGATGAATTTTTCTTAGATTTGGGGAATAGTATATATTTAGAAGTTATTTTGTGAAATAATCTGTAGATGTCTGTTAATCCATTTGATCTGCACTATCATATAAGTTATTTCTTGTTAATTTGCCTGGATGATATATCTGTTAGTTACTATTATTTTGTGCTCTATCAATCTTCATTAAATATTAGTTGATGTCATGAATAAACTAGTGACTGAATGATGCAGTCATTAATTACTCCAGGAATTATAGATTTCATCTACCCAAAGAGGTAAGGTTTAAGTTTACAATAATAACATAGAGGTAGTTGGTTATCAGAGTAGAGGAAAACCTATATTGCCAAAGAGAATATATACAGCACAATTATATCACAAATAAAGTTCAAATCTACTTTTGATACCCTCATGGCAGCAGAATTGGTTTTGGAGAGATGTTTGTCTTACAGCTATCATGAAAATATCACAAATGGCTAAAGGTGACCTAGGAGTACAATAGGGGATGACTTTTTAAAATTATCTTTTTAGATTCATGACTAGTTCAAGAGAGAATAGAGGTGGAGAGATGGGAAGACTCATGAATCACAATGAATGAGCAAATCAACTCATTTGATAGTGTGCTAAAAGGTTGACTAAATATCAGAAATGATTGCTAGTTGCAAGTGATATAGTAGTAAACAAATATATACAGTTATATCTAGACACCTCATGAAGATATTGTAAAGATATAGAAGTATGTAGATATCAAGATATAGCTTTAGATATAGGTATCAGTATGGAAATGCATGTTCTGATTTTGCAAAATTAATATACAAATTTAATATTGATCCATGTTTAGATTTTTCCCTTTTTTAATATTGGAATTTGAACTCAGAGGATCATGTTTGCAAGGCTGACATTGTACTAATTTCACCACATTTCCAACTTGATTTTTGTTTACTTTAAAGATAATTTAGAGACCAGGACAGAAAGTGAGAAAGAAAAAGTAAGTGCATAGAACTTGCAAAAGCATTGTAGCAGAGGGTGAAGGATGAAAGAAAAGAAAAAAAGAATGAAACAGAAAATACAAAGCTTCAAATTTTGCCACTCATTATTAATTTTTAAGCAGATTGTCATTACTTCAGCACTACATTTAGACTTTACATTCATTTGAATGATTATTAATAAAAATAGAAATAAAAACAAACTGGCAGATTACATTAATAATGAAACAGAAGTCATTCCTTCCTGGGAGAAATACATTTCCACCAGGAAAGCAAACACAGTCTATAAGTAGAAGATGGAACAGATCTTGCAAGCAAATGAAAGAAGAAAGTAAACAGAAGTAGATGACAAAAAAAAATCCAAAAAATTTAAGGTAGACCATCCGTAGTAGGTTTGAAACATGTCTACAAATTTCTTTGGCAATTGTATCAAAGAAAAGTATTATCTTTGTGTGTTTTTAAACCTGGATAACATCGTTATTTGACAAACTGAATATAGACATAGTGCTATTTTGCATTATGCTGGCTGGTTTTTAAAGAAAACATCTGCTGCTTTTTATCATATGAGATGATCACTCTTGGAACCTGTAAAAAAAAAAAATGAAGCACTCCGAATAGAAATCCTCTGGAGAGTTGGGCGCCGGTGGCTCACGTCTATAATCCTAGCTACTCAGGAGGCTGAGATCTGAGGATCGCAGTTCAAAGCCAGCCCGGGCAGGAAAGTCCGTGATACTCATCACCAATAAACCACTAGAAAACTGGAAGTGGCGCTGTGGCTCAAGTGGTAGAGCGCTCACCTTGAGGGATAGTGCCCAAGACCAGAGTTCAAGCCCCAATATGGACAAAAAAAATTCCTCTGGAGAGTAATAAAGAGCCACTTTGACATTGCCAGAATGTTTGTGAGCTAACTTGGAAGAAGTTACCTTTAGTTATTATGATGTGGCCCGAGCTGATGCTGCATAGAATAAAGATAATGTGTTCCTACCAAACCCTGGCAAAAAATAATATATTGTGCTTCATTAGGCTACCAAGATCAGGGTATTTGGTTATGCAGTAATGATAAATAGAACAGTCAATTTAGAAACAACTTATTTCAAGGTTTTATGGACTATTTCAATATGCATTGCAGAAATCTATCAATAAACAAAAATAAGATAGAATGAGATAAAATGTGATCTCTAGAGATCCAAGCTATCTAATGAATCTTTTCTTCTTTCAACATGCACTTTTTTCTTATATACTATGGTGTCTCAAGTGGGATTAATAGACAGTTATGTCTTTATTTTGAAGCACAAGGACAAAGGTACATTTGTTGTGAAATAAATTATTTTCATTACTTATTTCCCCAATAATTTCTCCAACTGTCTTTCTTTGAACTTTTAATATTCAAGAAATGCAATCATTTTATTTTAGTCAGTAATGAATTTGTTTATAGGGTCAGTTTTATTAAAAATGTAATAAGATGAGGAATTCAATCTCCATGGTCTTCCAAGTGCAAAAAATTGTATATTGTTGATATACAATACATAAAATTCTTCAACTAGGAATTCATCTATAATTTGTTTTAGCAGATGAGACAAGAATCATTTTTGTGGCTTAACATTCAGATGAAGAAAGCCATTAAATATCCAGTCAAGGATTTCAAGGATTTGATACAAACTGAAATATGGAATACTTGTGATAAAGGCACAGATCCATCAAAGGAAATGAATAAAGTATTTACACTGCAATCTATTACTCCATTAAGAAAAAAATGAAATTTTTTCAAGGATTCATAACTAAATAAGATATTTATATAATATTAAAAACAATACTAACTTTTTCTTTTATGTTATTTTTATATTAGTTGAACTAAGACAATACCAATTAAACATGAATTGACTGACATCTATGTGAGGAATTAAACAAGCCATGCATTTAGATGTAAAAAGATTATTCTTTAGCTACAAACTGATTACTATACAGGAATATCTGAATGTATGGCAGGACAATAATGATATTTTTCACTTCTTAGTTCCTGATAAAAAGTTGAAAAAAGCGCCAGAGGCAGAATACATATAGCTTCTCACATAAATCCACATTCTGCTGGCCACAAAGAGATGCAGATCATGAACGGTCCGAAAAACCCCACAAAAGACAACCTCACTCCCTCTCACAAAACCTTTTGGAAGGTAGCCCTTCCCTCATCACCTGAGAAGAACACCATGTTTGATACTGTCATAAATCCTGTCTGAGCAGCTAGCAGATAATATGGTGCTATTTTTCAAGAGGGTAAGGGGATCTGACCAGTGAGAGGAAGTTCTGCCCAGGGAAAGGATGCCCTGCCCAAGCAGAGGAAGGTCATACTAGGGAGGAACAATGCTCTTTACCTGGCAGGCACAGCAAGAGAAGGCCCACCAGTCTGCAGCGAACAAAGATATTGTATTCAATTAGCAGCTAAAACTGCCGGTTAGCCAGCTGTAGGAAATAAAAAGAACAAAAAGGTAAACATATACTTGAAAAAAGCAACAACAATAGCTGAATAGGCCTTAAAAGCTGAGAGCATCTCCAGGCTGGACCAAAAAAAATCTCACAAGCTAGCCCCACTGGGAAAAGCCATTAATTCTAGACATGCCACAACTCCACCCACACACAAGTTCACTCTCAGAAAAAACAAGCTACTGAAACTGCCACCTCACTCTTGCACTACAAACAAAGCAGATAACTCCCATACTAAATTAATCTTGGAGGAGGGATACAAATACTCCAAGTCTGTAAGACAGAATTTTTTCTGCCCTCTCAAAAAAACTGACTGGAAAAATGAACTAACCTATAAGGAAAACTGATCACTGCAAAGAAATTGAAGGAGCATATATAATGAAGCATATCAAAATGAATTCCAAGAATTGGAAAAAAGAGGTTCTTTTGTTTGTCCTAGATGCAGTTATTTCTATTTTTTCTTTCTGATTTTTCTGTAGTCTTTGTCTTTTATATAAGCTTATCTGATCCATAGAAGGGAAAGGGAATCACACAAACAGCAGGACAAATAATGAATTAATGCAACAATGATACTAACACTATGTTGAAAATGAACTTTACAACTTAGGGGAAAGGAGTAGGGAATGGTAATTGGGAGAAAATTAGGGAAGGCATAACAGTGATAAATAGAAATGTACTCATTATATTACTTCTGTAACTGTAACACCCCTCTTCATCATGCTTAAGTAGGAAAAACAGCACTGGAGGAATATCTTCCAAATTTCAAACTCTACTACAAAGCCAAAGTAATCAAAACAGCTTGGTACTGGCACAAGAACAGACGTGAGGACCAATGGAATAGGACTGAAGACCCAGAAATGAACCCACAGACCTATAGCCACCTAATCTTTGACAAGGGGGCTAAAGAAATAGAATGGAAGAAAAAGCCTTTTCAATAAATGGTGTGGGCAAAATTAGTTAAACACTTGCAGTAAACTAAAGCTAGATCCATATATATCACCCTGCACCAGAATCAACTACAAATGAAATAAAAGCAGACTCCCTGAAAACATTACAGGAAGGAATAGCAGAAACTCTGGGGCGCTTTGGCATAAGCTGAAATTTTCTTAATAGAAACACAGAAGCACAACAAATCAAAGAAAGGTTGGACAAATGGGACTGTATGAAACTGCTGAGCTTCTGCATGGCAAAGGACATAGCTAGCAATATCAATAGAAAGCACATGAACTGGGAGAAGATCTTCACTAACCATACAACAAACAAGGGTCTCATATCTAAAATATACTTAGAACTCAAAAAACTAAATCCCCCAACAACAAATCCTCACAGAAACAACTGCCCGATTAACAAATGGGCTAAAGACTTAATGAGAGACTTCTCTGAAGAGGAAATAAGAGTGGCCAATAGACACATGAAAAAATGTTCATCTTCTCTATCCGTAAAAGAAATACAAATCAAGACAATTTTGAGATTCCACCGAATGGCTATAATCAAGAAATCTAGGAACAACAGATGCTGGAGGGGATGTGGTCAAAGGTAACCCTACTGCACTGTTGGTGGGAGTGTAAATTTGTTCAGCTACTCTGAAAAGCAGTATGGAGGTTCCTCAAAAGACTCCACATAGAGCTCCTTTATGACCCAGCAATCCCACTTTTGGGCACTTACCAAAAAAGGTATGACTTACAAAAAAGGTCATACTAAAGTTACCAGCAAAACCATGTTTATCACAGCATTATTTACCATAGCTAAGATATGGAACCACCCCAATACCCCTCAGTAGATGAATGGATCAAGAAAATGTGGTATTTATATACAATGGAATTCTATGCCTCTGTCAAAAAAATGGCATTGCCTCTTTTGTTAGGAAATGGAAAGACCTGGAAAAAAATCTTTTTTTTCTGCTAGTGTGTCTTTATGTTTTTATTTTATTTATTTTTTATTGTGAATATACCATACAGAGGGGTTACAATTACATGGGCAATGTAATGAGTACATTTCTTTTCAAGCATTGTTGCCTCCTTCTTTGTTTCACCTTTCTGTCCCCAAATCATATTAAGTGAAGTAAGCCAGGCCCAAAGAAACATAGGTCTCATGGTTTCCTTTGGTTGCAGTGACTAGTCCATGTCTAGGACAAGCAGAGTAGGTCAAAGGCTATTTACATATGACCATATGAGATAATGTTCAGCAAAATGTACCCCAAAACAGGGACACAAGAGGTATTTTCTCTTTCTTGCTAGTGTTTTCAATGTACTTACAATACACTATGTTATTCTTTTGTTTCTATTGTATGTTCTTCCCCATGGTATAACCCCTGTTTTTACTGGATTTGATGCTCGTGCTCTGCACCTTGTATATATACTTTGTAATTTGGGGAAGGGAAGGGATATTGCAGAATGCTTAAATGAGGAAGCAGGCTGACCCATTGTGATGATGAGTTGTACAGGACACTATAATGAAAATGAACTTTACAATGTTGGGGGAGGGGGCCAGGAGGAATTGAGGAGCTGGGGAAAGAAGTGATGGTAGGAGGAAAATAAAGGAGGAGGTAACAATGCTAGCTATGAAATGTACTCATTACCCTACTCAGGTAACTGTAACCCCTCTATACAACATTTTTACAATAAAAATTAAAAATATTAAAAAAGGAATTGAGAGAAAGAAAAAGGTGGGAAAACTCTATATGTGTGAACAGAAGAATTTTCTGAAAGTAAACGGCAAATGAATGACAAAACTTGTGAGAAACATGATTAAAATGATCCAAAAGAAATTACAGCAGCCAAAACCTTGTGAACACTGAAATTAGGTTTTTTTCAGAAAGGTTTCCCAAAATTGAATCCATAAAAGATAAAACACCAAAAGCTGATATAAACTTAGAAAAGAGTAGACATTTTGCCAGAGTACAAATTATACATAGTAAAGGGGATAAGTATAGCAGAAATCATTCTTAATAAGTTTACTTGCAAAAATATGATAACATTTCAATTTTTCAACACATTATGGCAGATAACTGCAATCTCACCACTTCGAAAGGCAACTGGATTACATAGTGATACTCCCTACCTGGCCCAAATTAAAACAACAATATCTCATATGTATTACACTGTGATGGAACTAACAATTTGAGGCACTGGTGTAAAAGAAAGAATGGTTAATGATCCAAAGTCAATTAAAATATTAACAGGTAGATGATAAATTTGCTTAAACTCATAGTCTTTGAAGTTAGAAGAATTTTGCATTAAAGTTATCCTATATAAAGAAAAAAACCTCACAGTGGTTAGAGTTTCTCAACATCTGCTCTGAATATAAAGTAGATCATATATTTCACTGATAAAATCCCTTATCACTCAAGATACCTTTCTATGTTGTAACCTTTAGAAAACAAAGGATTTTTATACTGTACTTTGATTTCAAATGCATAGAATCTTAGCATAAAATCAGATTTTTAGTTTTCAATAGGCAGTAGGCAAAATGGAATGGAAAGCTGTTGCTAATATTTACCTGTAAAAGGATAGTAAAAATTTTGTACTAAAATAATTAACATTGAGTTAAATGGGTTGGCATTATTGTCAGGGTCTCATCTATGTACTCTAATTTGAAGAATTGGTCCTAAAAAATGCCATTCTTCACATACCCTAAAACCTAGTCATTAGAAGAGAGGAAAGATAACAATGTATTTGAATAAATGATAAACATGAATAGGAATTTAGAGAAGCCATATTTGTGGATGTATTGACTAGGACACTAGGGATGAAAATATGTAAATAAGCTAAAAGAGGAAAGTGGGTTGAATTCGAGAGAGTCACAAAGGAAACTTTTATATGAAGAGATTATCTTTGCATGTTGAATTATTTCCTTTGCAGATGATCAACCTGAGTTTCAGGGAGGCTACAGTAACTCATATACTGTAATATAATATGTTCTATATATAGCACATACATCTGAGGCAATCCATTAATATTTTTCTTATATTCTAATTGTGCTGAGAGTTTTTATCAGAACATTCTATCCAGTTAGTTTGGGCTTATTTTGTAGATAACTATACCTAGAACTTCTTAAATTGAAATATTTCCATATCCTAAACATTTCTCCCTTTTGAAATTTGATTGGAACCAACAATCTTTTTCATTAACATCCTGCAATTTAAAGTTAAACTACTTTGATACTTTTGAGTTGAAAGTAATAAAGTGCCAAGTCAAGTGAACACATTAAAATGTATAATACAAGGTAAACTACCTAAAATTATTAGTTCAATTTATTCATAGAGTTTACATTCTGTTATTTTTTGCTAACCTTTTAAAAATACATTCCCACATCAAGACAACTCAAGTAATTACCTTCTTCATAGTTGTCAATATGATGATACAGCCACTTCAAAAAGGAGGAAGAGACTTTTGTCTAATGCATCAAAAGAAGAGAGAACAATTAGTATATACCAATCTTAATTAGAAAAATAATTTAATCTTTAACTGTATGTTTCAAATGGATATCATGCCCATGTGCTTTTAAGTGTAATGTCTTAAGTGTAATGTACAAGTGATTTTAAATTATGTTTTTATTTATTCAGACATTTACATTTTGGTCTCCAACAACTTCATTATTCTGTGTTATTTCAATTTTAATGTGAATGTCTATCCCACATCAACTACTTTCTCATGCTCTCACTTAGCACTAAATAAATCAGAAACTTTGATATTTAACTGCCTATTTTTGCAAATTAACAATTGCGTTATTCCCATCCTGTTTTTTGACTTTCCAAAGATCTCCAGTATGTTGAGACCTCTATTTTCCCACATACCAGCTTCCCTATGTTTTGCTAGTTGGATTTTACTAATTTTCTAACTTACTAATTTACTAATTTTTACTAATTTTGTTTTTACTACTAACTGGATTTATACACTTGCAGTTGACTTTATTTCATTTACTCATTATTTTCCTCCTTTGGTTTCTCTAATTCAACAATTACTGGTGATCTCAGTCATTGTCATCTTTAAGTACTACTGGATTTACACAGACTAACAAAATGGATTAAAAATACATTGACAGACATCTTGGCATATACTTGGAAAACTTGAAAGTAGAAAACTAGTATAAGTAGTGGTCCAAGATGCATTAGTTTAGAAACACGGCCTTAAGAAGTTGCATTGTGTTTTCCTTCATAATATGATAGAACCTACTTAAACAACAAAAGGCAAAAAGACAAAAGGGAATATGCTTTCATATTAAATAGCAACCAAAATATTAAATTATTGTAATTTATTATACTACCCCAAACTCACATTTGCAAACTGAAAACCATAAAATCTTAAAATAGTAATGATAAATATTGAAAACAATTTCTATTTTAGGGCAAATAATACCTTCATTTATGCTTACTTTTATTAAATCAGTATTTTATAGCAGGAATAATACTTATCCTAACATTTTAATTATTATACGAAATTGCAATATTTCAGATCAGTCATGCCTTTTCTGAATATATTAATATGACTTGTGTACAGTTACTAATATTAACAGAAACACTGAATGTTTAAGTTAATGTATTAGTGTTTGATAGATGGAACAAATTCATTAGTGCAGACCAAGTTTCCTAGAAAAGTCACACATACAAATATCTATAACTCTTGTCATATCCATAGTCCTACCAAAATCCATAACTATTTGGCATGCATAAAATGGTAAATGCGGTCTTCAAGAGAGGTAAAATATTTAATTGTAGTTTTTCTGAAAATCATTTCATCTTCATAAAAATGAAAAACAAGATCTGCTATATTCACTGCCAAGAAACAGTCACTATAAAGAATTCTCATGTTGTTAAAATAACAAAGACATTTGATTTTAATTTTATATACCTTTCTTCCATGATAATGAATGGTAGATGACTTAAGTGCTCCTGTTTCAGGAAATTTAGTCCAGCTAGTGAACCTTAATCTTTGAGTTAGGCCATGAAAGTGGTAAGAAAGTCTATTAGGAAAGAAATATGTCGAAATAAAGAGATTATTTGCCATAGACATTCTATGGGAAGACAAGTCTTCAGATCGTCTTCGTTTGTCTTGTGGGGTACAAAGTAGAGAGTGAGAAGTTATGCAGAGTTAAAACAGTTCCTCCAAGCACCAATGGCTCACAACTGTAAACCTAGCCACTCAGAAGGATCTGAGGATCAGAGTCTGAAGCCAACCCAGGCAGAAAAGCCTCCAAGAGACTCATCTCCAATTAACCACGCAAAAAACCAGAAGTGGAGCTATGGCTCAAAGTGGTAGAGCTCTAATCTTTAGCAAAAGAGGTCAGGGACAGCGTCCAGGCTCTCAGTTCAAGCCCTATAACACACACACACACACACACACACACACACACACACACAGAGAGAGAGAGAGAGAGAGAGACAGAGAGAGAGAGAGAGAGAGAGAGAGAGAGAGAGAGAGAGAATTCCAAGTGACAGGCAGTTTCAGAGATAATTTGGTCATTCATTATCTCAACATTGGTCAGGTGGGACTGTGTTACAATAAAAGTCATTGGCATCTACCAGGTAATTGACTCTTCCTGGATTCCAAGATGGCTGCAGTGACTTCAGGAGAGGATGCTACCCGCCAAAAAAAGTCTGGGCTGCATAGTTTTTTATCCTGTTCACAGTTAATTGCTGGCTCAACAAAAGAAGCTTACAAGTTTCCTCAGACACTGCTATCTTAATGATTTACACTACTAAAGGTCTTCATAAGAATTACTTTGAAAACTATTCTACATAGTACTGGAGTAAAGTCACCACATACGTATAAAATTTCTGGAGACATTTGGTTTGGCTTTTATTTTTTCATCTTGCAGAAACACATGTATTTATCTTTAGGAAGAAGTCGCTTAGCTTGAATCCTTTTGACTGAAAAATAATAAAATAATAGAGATCCGAAAATGTATGGCATATTCAGAGAAGTTCAGTTGCTCTGTGGGATGGATCTTAAACCTTAAATGTTTGTTTATTATTGTGTATGGATATCTTTAGAATCTTATATTCTCCTGGCTATCCACCTTCTCATATATCCCTAAAATATTAGTTTTTCTAAATTAAGGATATATCAGAAACATCTTCGGAATATTTTTCAAAATGGAGAATCTATACCTTCTTTAAAAAAAAGATTCAGGAGCTTTAAAGTTTGATAATCTGTGTTTTTAATAAGAATCCTAAATGAGACTGGTAATAATAACCCATGG
Organism: Dipodomys spectabilis; assembly: GCF_019054845.1. Classification (NCBI taxonomy): domain Eukaryota; kingdom Metazoa; phylum Chordata; class Mammalia; order Rodentia; family Heteromyidae; genus Dipodomys; species Dipodomys spectabilis. Next base: position 18,280 of record NW_024871554.1, read on the forward strand.
TCCACAATTTCAGAAATAGCAGCTGTGAAAATGACAGCAATAACTTCCTCCAGGAGAACCAGAACTGAGATAGTGACTAGCCACATCATACCTGCAGCTGAGACCATTAAATTAAGGATGTTTTTGTTTCTTGCCTCCCTCAATACATAAGTAGACAAGAATTGTTTTTGTATCAACTAATTAAAGTGGTGTTTTTATTTACAATTTATACTTAATATGACATGAAAAGTTGTGTTTAAGATAGTAAATAAATCAATTTTATAAAATACCACAATTTAAATTCAATATATTATCTAAGAGGAGAGTGATTGACAGAAAAAGGGGTTGGGACTACTGAAAAACCAAATACTTGATGAAATTATCAAGCCTTTCAGGTTGATATCGAAGATGAAGTGCTCAACTTGATAATTTTACATAGCAGAGGTTCAATAACTATTTATCCAATTGAATTGCATTACATTGTATAACCTAAATAGGATGCTTCAGGTTTGCTGACAAGTCATTGTTGTAGGTATTGGAATGACAATATACTTCTCTTAGGATTTCTTATACTTTAAATGTAAAGATAAATGTCAGAAAAATGAGCATGTGATTTGTTTCCAATGAAAAATTTAATTAAAGTAAACCACAAAGTCTTCAATTTTATTTCCAAAATACCTCTTGAACATATTTCTAGAATGAATAGAATGTATAAATTTAAGGCATAGCCAAACTGTATAGACTGTCTTATATTTCTTACAACTCATCAATTCTATCATTTTACTGTGAAAGCAGTCATATATTGTGTATAAATAAATCACTAGGGTTGTACTATAATATTTTTACAAAAATTATTCACAGCTGGTACATATCTGACCTTGTTCTTATATCTGTAACTGACACATAGTCTTTCTCTGTCATATATTGGTATAAAAAATGATGCAATCCACCTTCATTACAAAGTACAGACAAGGAAGTAATTGACTCTACTGGAAACTGAATTAGATAACTAGGTTAGGGCAACCCCAAAATGAGAACAGGGTACAAAATTTAGTTTTCATACCTCAAGTTACTTAACTGCAAAATGAACTAACAGTAGTACCTATTTCATAGGCATTTTTAATGATTACATGAGATCCACACAGAAATCATAACCCAAAGCCTGGCATATAATAATTCCTTCAATATGTTAGATGTTAAAAAATATTACATATGGCCTTAAATAAAATGCCTATGTCCAGGCCTGACATAGCTCTTATATAAGATAATAATTTTATGATATTTCTATATAACATAAAACTATCATTGTATGTGTGAAAATGTTGAAATTGAGATGTCAAATAAGAAGTGAAATTTAAACTCAGTGAAACAATAGAAATGTCAGATAATGATGTAACCTGCCTCTAAGTAATTCATCTGTGCATTCTAAAGATCTCTTTTATTTTTGTTAATCAGAGACTTGGTTAATAGTATTAATTATTACTCTCATAAAGATATGGATTGAGAAAGTAATTAATGAATAATTACATATGCATAAATATGTGTTGTTGACATGAATATAGGGTTATTAATCTCAAGACATACTAAGGTTTCATATTTAGAAATACTATTTTGTTTAACATGAGGGGACAAGCAAATCATATTATTTAAAAAAATCACAAAAAACATGAATGAGACATTACACCAGTAGGCAATTTGGAAAAAAAAGCAGATAAGTTCCCTTCCCATCAGACTTCATTTTTATGTTGTTACAAGAATAAGTAACAAAGCACAGCTATATGTATGTGACTTCTCCATTGAAATAACAAAAAGCTGCAATGCTTCATGAAAGGGTAGAGACAAAATGATGAGAAGTATATTTGTCAAAATAAAGCCCCCAATTTCTCTAGTTGCCATTGTGCTTTAAGTAGGCTAAGATACATAATTTATATTGTAAAATAATTAAAAATAATCAAGACTGGTGGCCCAAACCTGTAATCCTAGCTACACAGGAGGTAGAGATCTGAGGATAGCAGTACAAAGCCAATCCTGGCAGGAAAGACTATGAGAGTTTTATCACTATGTGGAAGTAGTTGTTATGGCTGAAAGTAGAGTTGTGGATCAATTGGACTTGAGTGAAAGAGCTAGAAGACTTCAAGTCCCAAAGCTGGCACAAAATAATAAACAAATACACCATAGAACCCATCCAGAACCTTTTTGTTTTTAAATTTTATTTTATTGTAAAGATGCTATACAGTTACATGAATAAGGCAATGAGTACATTACTTGTCGATCATTGGCATCCCTTCCCTTGTTGCTATCCCACTATCCCTTCCTCCCTCACCTTCCACACTCCTCCCCACCCCTCAAGCCACCTGAAGTTGTAAAGTTCGTTTCCAATATACTGTCTTGTGGGTATTATTGTTGCATCTTGTGTCCTTGTTTCAGCATTTTGTTATTCCCCTTCCCTACCCCAGATTAGACAAATGTATATACAAGATGCAAGGTACCAAAATCAAGTCCAGTGACAATGGGAGATACACCATAGAGGGAAGAACATACAAAGGAAACAAAAAAAAAGACCACATAGTACAATTAAAACACCAACAACAAAGACAGACCTCTTTTGTCCATATCTTGGGGATCTTTTCATTTAGCATCATCATATATGGTAACATGTATGAGCTTTTCAGCTAAGCTGAGAAAATTATCCTATATGTATATTATTTTTTTGTAATAAGGGAAAGCATGGGACCTAAATATCTTTGGGACTGGCTTACTACACATAATATCATTTTTTCCAAGTCTTTCCATTACCTAACAAAAGAGGTGGTATCATTCTTTCCGGTGGAGCCATAGAATTTCATTGCATATACATATATATTCCACATTATTTTGATCTACTAGTCTACTGAGGGACATCAAGGTAGGTTCCATATCTTAGGTATGGTGAATAATGTGCTGGTAGCTTTAGAATGGTCTTGTTTGTTATCATTTGGGTAAATGCCTAAAAGTGGGATTGCTGGGTCATAGAGGAGCTCTATGTATAGTTTTTTGAGGAACATCCATACTACTTTCCAAAGTGGTTGAACAAGTTTACATTCCCACCAACAATGCAGTAGGGTTCCCCAAAGGCCACAACACATCCAGCATCTATTGTTATTAGATTTCTTGATTATAGCCATTATAATTGGGTGAGGTGGAATTTCAATGTTGTTTTGATTTGCATTTCTTTTATGGAAAGAGAAGTTGAACATTTCTTTGTGTGTCTATTGGTCATTCTTATTTCCTCTTGAGAGAAGCCTCTCTTTAAGTCTTTACCCCACTTGTTAATGGGACAGTTGTTTCTTTGAGGGTTTGTTTTTGGACGGTTTAGTTTTTTTAGTTCTAAGCATATTTAGATATGGGGCCCTTGTCTCTTGTATAGCTAGTGAAGGACTTCTCCCAGTGTATGGACTTTTCTGTTGATCTTATTAGCTATGTCCTTTGCCATGAAGAAGCTCTGCAGTTTCATGCAACCCCATTTGTTCAATCTTTCTTTCATTTGTTGTGTTTCTGGGTCTTTATTAAGAAAATTTTGGCCTGTGCCAAATAGGCTTAAAGTTGCTCCAATTCCTTCTTATAATGTTTTCAGGGTATCTGCTTTAACTTTGAGGTCTTTGATCCATTTGGGGTTAATTCCGGTGTAAAGTGAGATATAAGAATCTAATTTTAGTTTTCTAGAGGTGTTTAACCAATTTTGCCAGCACCATTTACCAAAGAGGTTGTCTTTAATCCATTCTCTGTTAAGGTGGCCTTGGTCTGCGGATTCACTTCTGAGTCTTCAGTTCTAGTCCAATGGTCTTCAGGTGTGTTCTTGTCCAGTTCCAAGTTGTTTTGATTACTGTGGCTTTGTAGTAGGGTTTGAAGTTTGGTATTGTTATTCCTCCAGCACTCTTCTTTCTGCTAAGGATTATTTTTGCTATTCGGGGTCTTTATTGTTCCATATGAATTTGTGGCTTGCTTCTTGTATTACATTGAAGAATGAGATTGGACTATTGATGGATATTTCATCGAATTTGTAGATAGCCTTTGGCAATATTGCCATTTTCATGATGTTAATCCTCCCAATCCCGGAGCATGGGAGTTTTTCCACTTCTTTAGCTGTGTTTAATTTCATTTTTCAGTTTTTTAACGTTTTCCTCATAGATGTCCTTCACTTCTTTAGTTAAGTCCTAGGTATTTTATTTTTTATGGGGCTATTACAAAACTAGTTCCTTTCCTGATTTCAGCCATGCTCTTTTCTTTATGGACATACAGAAAAGTTATTGGTTTTTGAGGGTTAATTTTATACCCTGCTACTTTGCCAGAGTTTCAAATAAGATCGAGATACTTGGGAGTGGAATCTATGGGGTTCTTTAAATACAAGATCATGTCATCTGCAAAAAGGAACAGTTTTATTTTAACTTTCCCTATTTGGATCCCCTTAAGTTTGCAGCTTGTCTTTTTGCTCTAGCTAGGCATTCTAGTACTAAATTGAAGAAGAGTGGAGAGTGGTCTTCCTTGTCTTGTTCCTGAATTTAAAGGAAACAACTTTAGTTTGTCATCATTAAGTATAATGCTGGCTGTAGGTTTGTCATACAAGGCCTTTATTGTATTGAGGAATGTTCCCTGGATTCCTAGCTTCTCCAGAACTTTCATCATAAAGGGGTGTTGGATCTTTTCAAATGTTTTTTCTGCATCTATTGAGATAATCATATGGTTCTTTTCCTTGCTCTTGTTGATGTGATGTATTACATTAGTTGATTTGCATGTATTGAACTAGCTTTGCATTTCCTGGAATGAATGCTGCTTGATCATAGTGTATGATTTATTTGATTAGTTATTGAAGTCGATTGGTCAGAATTTTGTTGAGAAGTTTTGCATCAATGTTCATTAAAGAAATGGGTCTATAGTTCTCTTTCTTTGATGAGTCTCTGTGTGATTTTGGGATTAGGGTAATGATGGCTTCATAGAAGGAATTTTGTAGTGAACTTTCAATTTCAATTTCATTGAAGAGTTGGAGAAATTCTGTTTGAAGGCCTCGTAGAATTTGGCAGTGAACCCCACTTCTTCTGGGCTTTTGGATGAGAAAAGGTCTCATTGCTTTTTCTGTTTTGATGCTTGATATGGGTCTCTTTAGTTGGTTTAACTCAGGTTGGTTTAGTTTGGGCATATCAATATTTGCTATAAATTCTTCCATTTCATCCAGATTCTCACTTATTAGAATAAACGTTTGAGAAGTATTCCCTTATAATATTCTGAATCTTGGTTGTTTCTTTTGTGATGTTTCCATTCTTATCTCCGAGTTTGTTTATTTGATTTTTCTATACTTTTTCTCATAAGAATTACTAAGGTCCTGCCAATTTTGTTAATTTTTTCAAAGACCCAGTTCTTCGTTTTGTTGATTCTTTCTATGGTTTATTTGGACTCTAATTAAATTCTGATTTAATTTTAATTATTTGTTTCCATCCACTGGATTGGAGTTTGGCCTCTTCCTCTTTTTCAAGGAACTTCAGATATATCATTAAATTATTGGTTTAAAGTCGCTCCAATTTGTTGATGTAAGAACTGAGAGCTAAGAATTTTCCTGAGTACTCCCTTTGCTGCTTCCAAGAGGAGGTGGTAATTTGTATGTTCATTTTTGTTAAATATCATGAACATTTGAATTGCCTTTCTAATCTCATCCAATACCCACTTCTAGTTCAACTGTTTATTGTTTACCCTCCATGTGTTACAGGATTTCCTTTGGTGGTATTTGGTGTTGAGTTCTAAATTTATTCCCTTGTGGTCTGAGAGAATGCAGGGCATAACCTCAATATTTCTTTATTTGAACAGATTTGCTTTGTGACCTAAAATGTGGTCTATTTTGGAGAATGTTCCATGTGTTGCTGAGAATGTGTATTCTGTTGTTGAGGGGTGAAATATACTATAGATGTCAGTTAAGTCTAGTTGGTCTATGCAGTTGTTTAAACCTACTGTTTCTCTCTTGAGTTTTTGCCAAGTTGATCTATCCAACGGAGAAAGTGGTGTGTTAAAGTCACCACCAACCAATCTCTTTGGATCTATGTGAGATTTGAGGGAAAGTGTTTCTTGGATAAATTTGAGTGCTCTGTTATTTCGTGAATAGATATTTAAAATTGTTATATCCTCCTGTAGGAGAGATCCTTTCATTAGTATGTAATGTCCTTTATCTCTTCTGACTAATTTTAATTTGAAGTCTATTTTATCTGATATTAGGATTGCTACTCCAGCCTGTTTATGGGATCCGTTTTCTTAATAGATTTTATTCCAACTTTTCACTTTCAGAATATGTTTGTTTTTGTAAGGAAGTTGGATTTTTTTTTTTGGTTGGTTGTGGGGCTTGAACTCTGGGCCTGGGAGCTGTCTCTCAGCTCTTCAGCTCAAGGTTAGTGCTCTACCACTTGAGCTACAGCACCACTTCCAATTTTCTGGTACTTTATTGGAGATAAGATTCTCACAGACTTTCCTGCCTGGGCTGGCTTTGAACAGTGATCCTCAGATCCCAGCCACCTGAGTAGCTAGGATTACAGGCGTGAATCACCAGCACCCCACAAGTTGCTTGTTTTGACGACAGCAGATAGATGGATCCTGTTTTTTGATCCAACTAGACATTATATGTCGTTTTATTGGAGAGTTAACTCCATTAATATTAAGAGTTAGCATTGAGAGGTATTTGGCATGTTATCCATCTTCTTAAAGACTGTGTCAACTAGGTTCTGCCTGTTTATTTGGTTCTTTGTGGGGTTTTTCTCTGCCCTCATCCTGTTCTATTTGGTTCACTATGTGTATGACATCTTTAAGGTTTTTTTTTTTTTTTTTTTTTTGTAGTGCTGGTTTTGGTGGAGACATATTTTTTCAGTTTTTCTTTGCTGTGGAAGTTTTTTTCCCCCCTCATTTATGAAGGAGAGTTTAGCTGGGTACACTATTCTTGGTTGATAATTATTTGTCTTTGGGGCATGGCATACTCATTCCAGGTTCTTCTTGCTTTCATGGTCTCTTCTGAGAAACCTGTGGTTATCTTGATTGGTATTTCTTCATAGGTGATTAGTCTTTTCTCCCTGACCACTTGAATGAACCTTTTCTTGTTTTCTTTTGGTCCTGTGTGGATTACAATGTGGTGGTGGGATGTCCTGTTCTGATCTGCATATTTGGGGTCCTAAATGCTTCTTATATTTGAATGGTCATATTTTTTTGCATGTTTGGGAAGTTCTCTGCTAGGATTCTGTTAAATAAATTTCCTAGACATTTGGCCTCTGTTTCTAGGCCTTCTTCATCACCCATTAGCCCTAAATTAGGCCTTCTGATGGTATGTTCTATATGGTGAATAGATCTATCATATCGTTTCGATTTGTTTTGAATACTGGTCTGTATTTCTCTATAATGTCTAGGCTGTCTTCTATCCCAGAGAGTCTTCTGCATGGTATAACCCACTGTCTAGACTTTCTACTTTATATTTTTTTTTAATTTCCCTTCCTTCTATTTATGCAGTTTTAATGGCTTCAATTTCATTGTTGAAGCTTTATTTTAGATCTTGTTTGGATTTCTTAGCCTCCTTGATTTGGTTTTCCATGTTGCTTCTCAAATCCCTTAGCTAAATGGCTATATTTTCATTGGACTCCCTTTCCTTTTGTTGGAATTCTTTCAGCTTTTTGGTTGTAGATTCCATGAATTCCTCTATGAATTTTTTGTTTGCTTCATCACCTTCATGCATAGCCTTATGTAGGCTTTCAGTTTTTTTCATTCAGCATGCATACCAGTAGTGTTTGTAAAGCATTTTGAGAGGTATCCTCTGGATTTTTTAAATTAAATGCTCTCTTGCCTGTTTGTCCTGGGTAAGAGTTGACATTCCTTGACTTGCCATTTTTTCTTGTGTTTCTGTGACTTGTTCTGCCTATTTGGGAATCCTGTGCTTGCACAGATTTTGGAGGTTTCCAAATAATGATGAGTGTTTTCGCTCTATCTCATCTTTTTGGGGAGTGAGTGTATATCCAAGTACACACCAGAACACAATTCTAAGATAAGGATCTACCCACTGCACTGAAGTTTCACAGACTTTGGGAGTTTACAATCAATGATGGGTATTTTCACTCTATCTCACCTTTTTGGGAATGAGATTATATCCTATTACACACCAGGACACAAATCTAAGACTAGCACTTACCTAGAGCACTGTAATAGCACAGACTTTGGGGGTTTACAATCAACAATGGATGTTTTCACTGTATCTCACCTTTTTGTGGAATTATTACACATTAAATCACAATTCTAAGACAAGCCCCCACCCAGAGCCCTGTATTTACACAGGAATTGGAGGTTCACACTCAAAGTGAGTATTCTCAATCTATTTCTCCTTTATGGAATTGAAAATATCTCCACTTCCCTACCAGAACACGACTTTATGGCAAGCCTGAACCAAAAGCCCTGAAGTTGCACAGAGTTTGAAAGTTCTAACTCAAAGATAGGTATTTTCCATTTATCTCTCTTTTTTTTGGAGATGAAAATATATCTACTCTCTCATGAGAACACAATTTAAAAATAAACACAAACTCAGAGCCCTGTTACTGTACAGAATTTGGAAGTACACAATCCAAAAAGGTATTTCACTCTATCTCTCCTCTATTGGTAAGTAGGCCCAATACCACCACTCAGCAGTTTTTGTTTGTTTGTTTTTTTTGTTTTTTGGTCAGGCGTGGAGCTTGAAGTCTGGGTTTGGGTGCTGTCTCTGCGCTCTTCAGCTCAAGGCGAGAGCTCTACCGCTTGAGCCACAGTGCCACTTCCCGTTTTCGAGTGGCTTATTGGAGATAAGAGTCTCACAGACTTTCCTTCCCCGGGGTAACTTAGAACCATGATCCTGAGATCTCAGCCTCCTGAGTAGCTAGGATTACAGGTGTGAGCTGCCACCAGCACCTGGCAACTGAGCAGTTTTAAGACAAAATCCACACTCAGTCTGTATCTTTGCACTGATTTTAGACGTTCCCAATCATAGATGGTCATTTCCTTATTTATCTCTGATTATCTTTTCCAGGGAGAGATATAGTGTTTCAGAGATGGGGTTATAAACAGTTGTAATCAGTGAGTAGCTATGTTATGAGTTTAGAATAGTTTGGGTCAAAAGTTTAACATCCTGAGCCACTTTGGCACAGTCTCACTGACTACAGATATAGTCTAGCTCAATGTTTCACACTTGGGGAATAGCAGAGAAAAGAAAGTGAGAGGGAATGAAGGAGTAGAAATAATTGTAAATGGGTTGAGTTGTAGGTAGAGGAAAGATTAACATATACAATGAAATATAAGAGGAGAAAATTTGGATTCCAGGGATGTAGCAAAGGAAAGGAACGGAGGGATGAAAGTTATGCCCTAACTTCTAAATAAGAAAGAGAGAAGAAAAATTAAAACAAACAAAACACAAAAAAGAAAAAAGGAAAGAATAAAAATAAAAAAATAAAAACTTGAATAATTATGTATGTAAGAAGTAAAATTAAGAATACTATTATTGTGCAGTAGAGAATTAGGTAATCAATTTATACTCAGAATTAAGTATATATACAGTTGAGGAGAAAGTCTAGTGGTCACTGTAGGCTGTGTATCCAGTTGTGAACAGAACAACTATGAGGAAGGAACAAAACCAATGGGATTGTTGCAAAAAGAAAAAAACAAGAAAACAAAACTTAAAAACAACAACAAAATAAAAGACTGACAGAAATAAAACATAACAAATAGTTTTTTCTTTCTTGCTATTGTTCCTAATGTATTTATAGTTTACCATGAGATTTTTATGTTTCTTTGTATGTTCCTCCCCCATGGTATAACCCCTGTTTTCACTGTATTTGATGTCAGTGCCCTGTATCTTGTATATAAACTTCTCTAGCTTGGGAAGGGGAGGGGAAAAAACAAAATGCTTAAATAGGTATACAGGTTGACCCATTGTAACAATGAGATGTACAAGACACTATGTTGAAAAACGAACTTTACAATTTGGCGGGGGTAGGGGGGGTCTGGGGGTGGGAGGTAACAATGCTTGATAGGAAATGTACTCATGACCTTGCTCATGTAACTGTAACCCTTCTGCACAGTATTTTTTACAATAAAAACATATTTTAAAAAGTAACAGAAAGTTAAACTAATTGCAAAAAGTGAAGAGAAAGAGGAGTTTTTTTAAAAAAATAAAAACTATTAAATATAATTGGGGAAAAAGGAAAGAGAAAAAAGTTTCTTCTGTTTATTTAAATGCTCTTATGTCTCCCCTAAGTATGCTTTCCAGTGCCTTGATGGCATCTTTGGTTTGCTTGTACTGGTCGGTTTTTCCTGTTTCTTGGTTGGTTTCTCAAATCAGCTTGTTTGGGTGTGCAAAAAAAAAAAAATTCTGCTTTACAGTCTTGGGGAATTTGTGACGTCATTCCCAGACTAAAAAGCATGATCTGCTTTTTTTGTGTGTGTGCTGTGTGGAGGAGGTGGCTGGAGACTGTAGTCTGTTGCTGCTGGGACTAAGCTTGGGTATGGGTGGGGTTTTGACCTGTCTGGAGTCAGTGACTTTTCCCAAAGTGGAGAGTTTGGGCTAGTAACCTGGATCCTCTCTCAACTTTTACAGCCTGTCCAGTTTTTATTTACTTATTTTAATGAATTTTAGTGAGATTCCTTTAGTTGGCGGATCTGCCAGTTTTGCTTCGGTGTGGGTGGAATTCCCTTGTTGCCTGCAGAGGGTCATGGCTACCTCTCTGGGCTCAACAGGTAGTGAATGTTGTTCTTCCCGGGCCAGTGAGTTTTCCCTCCTCCTGGGTCGGGAAGCCTTAAGCTGGGTGGAGCCAACTTTCACTGGTCCAAATCCTTGCCCTAGAGAAAAATGGTACAGCAGTTGCTGCTTCTGTGTCCCAAGGTATCTCTTAGCTATTATGGCAAAATTTATGCCAGTATCAAATATGGCATTCCTCTCCAGTGGTGGAGAGGGGAGGGATGGCTTCTCTGAGCTGTTCTGTGGGAAGGATTAGGGATACACACAGTTTCACTTGGCTTTTAGGCCCATCCAGATGTGAACCTGACAGTGGCCAGCAGTATATGGAATTTTGCTCCTGCAGTCTGCACTGGAGGTGGGTGAAGAGGTACAGACCTCGGTCTTTGGAACGTTTGCGTCAGCTTTATCTGGCTGGTTCCACAGCAGCCACCAGAGGTCATGGCAGACACTTGTGCTCAAATCTGTCTTCTGGTGCAAGTTGCCTGATTTTTTCCTTGCTAGGCAGAATCTCTGTACTATTAAGGCTCACTGGGTGTGATTTTCCCATAATGAATTATTCCCTGAATTGTGAAAACTAGTTTCTTGGGAAGAGCTCACATATAGCACAGCTACATCTCTGTCATCTTCCTTCGGTTACCCCAAAACCTTTTTCTAAGAATTTGGCCTGACCATGTGTTTGTTGTTGTTGTTGTTTGTTTGTTTGTTTTCAGCTCTAAAACTATAAAATCAGGTAGAAACCACTATTTTGAGCGTTTACCTCGCATTTCTTATAAGAAAAGCAGGAAATGTTTCTCTTTTTTCTGATCTCCCTACTTTAACTCTGTTATATGCCAAAATAAATCCTTGCTAAAATCCTTCCACCTTGTAAACTCTCTTTTTTTTGAGATCTCCTGAAATATTTTTTGTAAGTGGATATTTGTGCTTTTCCATGGAAACTGAGAAGCTAAAGAACCACCCCAATCATCTTTGGTGGTATCTTAAGATATTAATAGCTTAAATTACTCTCAAAAGTTTAGTGAAGAGTGCATAATATTCTACCATTCCAGAAATGTGTTCAATTGGTAGAAAACCATCCATTTCTCACTACTGAATCCAAGGTCAAGCTGTGTAACAAGGAAGACTACCAGGAAGATGGTCAATATAGTAGAGATGGGGTGGACCATGAACTCCCTATGACACATCTGTGCTGTTCACTCTCTTACACTGCCATATTTGTCTTCTAATAAACTTTTCTATCACAATTATTTATGTTCACATGTTACCAGAAGCATGAACCAAGATTGTTTAGGTGTCATAATAATTCTGGTAACATATGTTTTGTATTGGCTGAAAAATTAGAGATTAGGAATATCTTATTCTGACTTAGACTCATCAAATGGTTATACTACTGTATTTCCAGGGCTATATTAAAGGACAATATGGAAGAATGGCAGTAGGCTCCAAGCTTGGCTTGTAAAACAAATACTCTATATGAGGCAGGCCAAGAATAGTGGATCCATCCTCACATTACACATAGTGCTTCCAACTGTAAGGATCAAATATAGGTGACTAGGAGCAAAAAACAGATAAATTTAAAAAATTAAAAAAAAAAACCACTGTGGTATATGCTAAACTGAAATAACAAGAAAAGCTCAAAATTGCCTAAACAGATGCGTATGAAAGATTTGACAAAATGTAGCACACATTCTTGTTAAAATATTCAACAAAGAATAGAAGAGGATTTCTCTAACCTAATAAAGGATGTCTATGAAAAACACTCAGAGAACATCAAACTGAATGATGAACAATTTAATGCCTTCCCCATATGACTACAACACAAGCAACAATGCACACAACAAAAAGGAAAGAAAAAAAAGAGATAAAAAATGACTTCACCAAAAATAACAACTATGTACCTTAAATGATAACATAAAGAAAATGAAAATAAAAACCATAGAATAGGAGAAACTAGTTACAGGTTTCTTACCTAATAAGGGTCATAAGTGGAGCCATAGATCGACAGACAGACAGACAGACAGACAGACAGACAGACAGACAGATAGATAGATAGATAGATAGATTTCCTTACCAATCAATGAAAAGACAAGTATCCCAGTAGAAACAGGCCAAAGACTGAATAGACATCTCTTTAAGGATGATGTTCAGATGACAATAAACACTTGAAAACATAGTCAACACTATTAGTTTTGGGCAATATATTTCATGCTCTGAAGATACTAAAATTATTGAATTGTATACTTTAGGGATGAATTGAGATATTTATCAATAAAACTGCAAGTTTCCTATGTTAATCCATGATGACTTCTTTAGAAGGGAATAAGCCTGGGAAAAATTTATTCAGTTCAGGACATGCACAGTGCCTGTCCTGAACTGAATCAGAGCCTTTGGCAATCACTAATGACACAACTTGAACTTTGACAGTGCTTAATTTAAATTCAAATAATTCATGAAAGAGTTATCAGGCACAATGCTCAGATACAATGCCAGTGCTTTCCAACTTCATTGCCAATTCTGCAGAAAAAAACTTAAGAATAAAAACCTCTTAGGTTAAAGTATGATTTAGCTATCCTGAGAATAACTTTTTATGCCACTCTCAATGATGATTACATGATATCTGTCTACTAAAGAGGGATTTCTTTGAGGATTTTAACTAGCATTTGTGGGGAGGACAATTTCAAGTTGTGTGACTAGAGTAGCCTTCCAAATGTGTAAACTCAAAATAAAATCTGCATACTATAATTACATTTTAAAGTAAAGCCAACTTTAAATCTTCACATACAATATTCAAACGTGTATCTGAGTCCCTGTATGAGTACAATCACTATCATAATCAAAACTAGCATCTCTGGATCCTTTCTCCTATGATATAAAGAAGAAACAAAATTTTAGTTTTATGAAAAAGACAAAGATTAGTCAAAAAAGAAAAAGATATAAACAGTTGGTTCTTCCTTTGAATGTGTGATTTAATGCCCACCTAGGTTGGGTCTTTATAATTTATTTTGATAATTTATTTAATTTACCTAGAAATTCAATCAGGATATTAAGATATTTACATAGAAAAACAAAATGAAAGAAAATAATGAGCGCTTAAAACAACATTCCGTTTAATAATTTTTACTTGTTAATGTATACTATTAATTACCTAAAATGTTTTTAGTTGTTTTGTCCTAATAATAACTTAATGTATCTTAATATTTTCAATTAACCTTTCCCTAAAGGGAAGCATTTAAAAATGTGGTATATTCAAGCAAATGACTTGCTTTTCTTATTTTTTAAGGTTTGTCGCTATCATTTTAATCCAATAGTTCAAAACTAATATTGTGTGAGAATTCAGTACCATTTTGTTGAAGTTTACATTTACAGTTACTTTAGTAAATAAATGATTAAATGGTCAATTGTAAATAGTCAATTTTGACTATTTTTTAAATTTACTTTTGTTTTGTTTTAAATCTAGTTACTTTTTATTGTGAAAATACCGTATACAGGGGTTACAATTACATGGGCAAGATAATGAGTACATTTCTTTTTTATTTATTTATTTATTTATTTTGTTGGTCATGGGGCTTGAACTCTGGGCCTGGGTGTTGTCCCTGCACTCTTTAGCTCAAGGGGAACACTCTACCTACCGCTTGAGCCACATCACCACTTCCTGTGTACATTTCTTATCAAGCTTTGTTGCCTCCTCCTTTGTTTCCCCTTCCCATCTCTTCTGATCTCCCCCCCACCCCAAAGTTGCAAAGTTCGTTTTCAACATAACAGCGTGTACATCTCATTGTTGCAATGGGTCCACCTGTATCCCTATTTAAACAATTTTTTTCTCTTCTCCTCCACAAGTTATACCAACATCAAATACAGTGAAATCAGGGGTTATACCGTGGGGAAGGGACATACAAAGTAACAAAAAAAATCTTATAAATATGTTAGAAACAATTGCATGAAAGGAAAAACATTTGAATACTTATCTTGGGGTTCATTTCACCTAACACCAACTTATCTGTCCTTTTCTGCTTGTCTCAGACATATACTAGTTATTGCAAATAAGGGAAACCATGGGACCTATGTTTCTTCGGGCTTGGCTTACTTCACTTACTATGATTTTTTCCAAGTCTTTCCATTTCTAGCAAATGGGGCAATGTCATTCTTTCTGATGGAGGCATAGAATTCCATTGTGTAGATATACCACATTTTCTTGATCCATTCATCTACTGAGGGGCATCTGGGTTGGTTCCATATCTTAGCTATGGTAAATAATGCAGCAATAAACATAGTTGTGCTAGTAGCTTTAGTATGGTCTATTTTGTGATCATTTGGGTAAATGCCCAAAAGTGGGATTGCTGGGTCATAGGGGAGCTCTATGTGGAGTCTTTGGATGAACCTCCATACTACTTTCCAAAGTGGTTGAGCAAGTTATAGACACATGAAGAAATGCTCAACCTCACTAACCATAAAAGAAATGCAAATCAAAACAACATTAAGATACCACCTCACTCCAGTTAGAATGACTATAATCAAGAACTCTAATAACAACAGATGCTGGAGGGTATGTGCACAGAAGGGAAACTTACTGCATTGTTTATTTATTTTTGGAGTTTTTAGTAACTTTATTTTTTACTTCGCTGTCCTACCTATATGTTTTCTTACACATTTCATTTCTTTTAAAAAAATCACAGAAACAAAGACAAAACTTATCTTGCTACAGGTTTGGCATTGGCCGATTTGACTTTTAAAAAGTTCAAGGTCACCAGGAGCTGGTCTGCACTCGGCCTCAGCTGTGCTCCAGCCTCCCAGCCACAGCAAATGAGATTCTCAAGCTTCTGCCCCAGGAGCAAGTCTGTGAAGATGGCCTTGGCAGGGCATGGGAGCAGATTGGAGGCCACCACCGAGTAGAGCACTTACTGCTGATCCTTGAGTAAGGCATGTCCCTGGTAACCATTTGCCAGACCTTGTTGCCAAAAGAATAGATGTCAGTTTTGGGGGTGATGGGGTCTCCGATCAGCAACTCGGGTGCTCGGTGGGTATAGGTGCCTCCCATCGGGGAGGGCTGGGCCCGGGACCTTTGCAGCTCTTCCAGCTTCTCAGAACACCCAAAATCATCAATTTTACAGATATCTTGTTCGCTAATTAAAATGCTGACCAGTTTTAGGTCCAAATGCATGATGCTCTTGGATGGTAGGAAAAGCAGGCCTTTGACCACATTGAGGGAATACTTGAAATACTTTTGCACACTCAGCCACTCTCCAGGGCAGCACCGGGGCTCCTCGGCCTTCTCCTCAGGGTCACTGGGAGCACCGTAGATGACTTGGTGTAGAGTGACATTGCCCCCAAACTCCATGATGATGGTGCTGAGACTATTGGAATGCACAGGCGTGCTGGTGCTGGTGGCCACCATGCACACAATGTTATTGTGGAGCAGCCTGGCCACATTGAACTCACCCCAGAAACTATGCTGGGATGCTCGCAGGTCTTTGGTGCACTTGCTCACTTGCTTTATGGCCACCAGAACGCCATAATAAGTTGCCTTGTACACCGAGCCAAACCCTCTGGCTCCTAACTTACTGAGCAAATGCACCTGTTCCCAGTCAATGAGGCACCAAGCCAGCCAGCGTGGCAGCCTTGGGGTGCCTGAAGGAGCACTGCCTGAGAAGAGCTTTCCTGGGAGCACCGAGGAGCTGCTGCGGATCCTCAAGTAAGTGGCAGAGGCAGCTCACCTGGGAGGCCGTGTCTGGGAGTCAGAGGCGAAGGCATCTCCCTGAGAAGGGACGCACCCCAAGGATGCAAATCTAGGCCTCTGAAAATAGACCAGGAAAGGCAGTGAGAGTCTCCCACCTTGGCCTCGACTACCCCTGCCTCTTTTTTCTACTCTTCCTGTGATTTTCTTCTTTTTCTTTTTCTCCCAAATGAGCCCCATCTGTGCTGTCATTCAGCAGGGCATTGATCAGATGGGAAAAACCTGAATGAATCACAGCAGCCCCCTTTCAGGTGAATTCATATCCAAACAATCTTTCACTAGATAGCACGGACCAGCCCTGAGACTCAGCCCTCTGCTACACCATTTCATCAATCATAATGAAATGGGCTTTTTCCTAAGTCCCCTCTGATAAGTGTCAACAGTCCTTTGACTCCAGAGGCTACCGAAGGATCAAGAAATGGCCACACTTTGCAGGATAATTTTGACTATTTTTAATGTCAATCTCCTCATCTGGTATCCATATGGTTATTGATAAATAACTCATTGGTAATAAGCTCATCAATAACTAAAAATAAATTATTAATTGATAAATGAGGTCCAAAGTAGTATTTATTCATATCAGACTTGTGTTTTTGAATTGGAGAATAACAATTTCAAGCCACAGAAAAGAGTTCTCACTTCCCTGTCTTATAGAGCTCTATTCTTAAAGAAAACATGTGTGAGTACACTTTTCACAATGAGGCTTTCAGACAGCTTCTATTCAATGTACAATTTGAACAACAGACAGAGAGAAAAGTGAAAATTACCCTGTAGAAACTATATCACTGTCTACCAGGTATCCATTTATTCTCACTGAATTTCAGCACTGTTGTATACCACAAGTATTTCCAGGTTTGGAAATTGCATGGTATTTTCTTTGAGTTACAATCTCATGGATCAATCAAGTCATTCAAATGGAACATTATACATCATTCAAATGTGAGGCTGAAAACGCTCATTATTTCCCTAAAAGCTGAATTTGCCTCCAAGTATTTTTTCAGAAAAGGATTTCTTTTTTTTCAAAAATTTTGTCAAATTATGTCAAGTGGATAATTTTTTTAAATAAAAAACAAAAGTCAACCTAGCATACTAAATGAATATTCTGATGTTCTAACCAGACTAACATGATTGCTCTATTGAACAATATAGGAATATAAACCCTGAAGTAGGAAAACTTCAAAATTTATCTATATAAATTTAAGGAAAGGGAGTAAAAAGAATATGAGCAATGTTAAAGAATATAGTATCTGGGTTTTTGTCACTTTTCTGTTGTTTCACATTTTTAGTGTGACTGCTGTTGTATCTCTTCTTCTTTTCAGTACCATAACAAACCAATGAGATTAAATTTTTCCACTATTAACTAAAACACAATAAACCACAAGTAAATGCATGTCCTACTGCTGACTGTTAAGGTCAGATTCCCCTGGTTTTTCCTCTATAGTAAAAGGAGCTGCTAGAATCAATGTTTCCAGTACAAATTCACATATTATGAAGAACTCTTGACAGTGGCCATCCATTTGCTTCCTTTTTTCAATTTTTTAAAATTTTTTTTTGGGGTCCGGTCGTGGGGCCTGAACTCTGGGCCTGGGCGCTGTCCCTCAGCTCTTCAGCTCAAGACTAGCACTCTACCACTTGAGGCACAGCACTACTTCCGGCTTTTTTTTTTCCTGCTTATGTGGTGCTGAGGAATTGAACCCAGGGCCTCAAGCATGCAAGGCAAGCTCCCTACCACTGAGCCACCTTCCCAGCCCTCAATTTTTTATTTTACTGTAAAGATGCTGTACAGAGGGGTTACCGTTACATGAGTAATGTAATGAGCATATTTCTTGAAGAACATTGTTACTCACTCCTTTGTTTTTCTCCCACTATCCCTTCTTTCCCCAACTCCTCCCCACACCTTAAGTTGTAAAGTTCATTTCAAACATGGTATCTTGTGAGTATCATTGCTGTAATGGGTCATCCTGTGTCCTTGTTCTGCATTTTGTTATTCCCCTACCCTTCCCCAAGTTAGATAAATGTATATACAAGACATGGGCACCAAAATCAAAGACAATGATTGCCAGGGATAAAGAAATGTAAAAAGAAAAATGAAATAAAACTAGAAGAAAGAACTAGATACAGTACATTGAGCACAACAAGGTCTTGGAGTTCATTTCAATTAGTATCATTTTTTGCTAGTCTTGGGACTTGAACTCAGGGCCCGGGCACTACTCTTGAGCAACTTTTGCTCAAAGCTTGTACTCTACCAAAGTCACTTCCAGCTTTTTCTGTTTATGTGGTACTGAGGAATCGAATGCAGGGCTTCATGCATGCAAGGCAAACCCTCTACCACTAAGCCACATTCCTAGCCCCCTAGCATCATTTTGTATGGTCATATGTTTATAGATATTGAGCTATTATGATTCTCTGCCAGGACTATCCCAGACATAAACTAATTACTACAAGAGAGAGAAATCGTGGAGCCTATGTTTCTTTGGTTCTGGCTTACTTCACTTAATATGATTTTTTCCAAGTCTTTCCATTTTCTTATAAAAGGTGTAATGTCATCCTTTCTATTAGAAGCATAAGCATCCATTGTGTATATATACAGTTTCTTGATCCATTCATCTACTGAGGGGCATCTGGATTGGTTCCATATCTTTTTTGTTGTTGTTTTTTTGTCAGTCATGGGGCTTGAACTCTGGGCCTGAGCGCTGTCCCTCAGCTCTTCAGCTCAAGGTGAGCACTCTACCACTTGAGCCACAGCACCACTTCCGGTTTTCTAGTGGTTTATTGGAGATAGGAATCTCACGGTCTTTCCTGCCCAGGCTGGCTTTGAACGGCGATCCTCAGATCTCAGCCTCCTGAATAGCTAGGATTACAGGTGTGAGCCACTGGCGCCCAGCTTTGTTCCATATCTTACCTATGGTAAGTAATGCTGCAATAAACATAGCTGTGCTGGTAGTGTTAGTGTCTCCTTGCTTATAATCATTTGGATAAAAGCCCAGGAGAGGAATTGCTGGACCATAGGGTAGTTTTATGCTTAGACTTTTGAGGAAATGCTATACTGTTTTCCAGAGTGGTTGAACCAGCTTAAATTCCCATCAACAGTGTAGTAGTGTTCCCTTTTGGCCACATCCAAGCCAGCATTTGTTATTATTTATTTTCTTGATAATGGCCATTCTAATGGGGTGAGGTGGAACCTCAATGTGGTTTTGATGTTCATTTCTTTTTTTTATTGTCAAGGTGATGTACAGAGGGGTTACAATGAAATAAGTAAGGCAATAAGTACATTTCTTGTCAAACTTGTGACCCCTTCCATCATTTTACTCCTATTTTCCCTCTCCCCACCCAGACCCCCAAGTTATACAGATCATTTTCAACATATTATCTTGTATATATGACTGTTGCTTTGGTTCCCACTTTGTCCTTTGTCTCACCGTTCTGTTGTTTCCCTTCCCTTCCCTAATTCAAATAAAAGTATATACAATAACAGGGTAAAAAAAAGCAAATATAATGACAAGAGGGATATACCACAGGGAAAAGAACATACAAAAGAAACAAAAGAATCACACAGTACATTAAAAACAACAACAAAGAAAAACCTCTACTGTCCACATCTTGAAGTTCATTTTGTTTAGCGTTATCTTATATGGTCATATGTATGTAGCTATTGAGCTGTTCTGCTCATCTGCTAAGATTATCCTAGATGTATACAAATTATTGCAAATAAGGGAAATAGTGGGACCTATATTTCTTTGCGTCTGGCTTACTTCACTTAATATGATTTTTCCAAGGCTTTCCATTTCCTTACAAATGGGGTGGTATCATTCTTTCTGATGGAACCATAAAATTCCATTGTGTGTGTGTGTGTGTGTGTGTGTGTGTGTGTGTATCACATTTTTTTGATCCATTCATCTACTGAGGGGCATCTGGGTTGTTTCCATATCTTAGCTATGAGGAATAGTGCTGTGATAAACATATTTGTGCTGGTAGCTGTAGTATGGCCTTGTTTATGATTGGGTAAATGCCCAAAAGTGGGATTGCTGGGTCATAGGGGAGCTAGCTCTATGTGGAATCTTTTGTGGAATCTCCATACTGCTTTCCAGAGTGGCTGAACAAGTTTATACTCCCATTAACAGTGCAGTAGGGTTCCTTTTTACCACATGCCCTCCAGCATCTATTGTTATTAGATTTCTTGATTATAGCCATTCTAACTGGGGTGAGGTGGAATCTCAATGTTGTTTTGATTTGCATTTCTTTTATGGCCAGTGATGCTGAACATTTCCTCATGTGTCTATTGGCCATTCTTGTTTCCTCTCAAGAAAAGTCTTTCTAATTATTTAGACCACTTATTAATGGGGTGGTTGTTTATGGGGGGCTTTTTATTGGGGAAGCTTAATTTTTTGAACTCTAGGTACATTTTTGATATGAGACCCATGTCTGTTGTATAGCTGGTGAAGAACTTCTCCCAATCTGTGGGCTTTCTACTGATCTTGCTAGCTATGTCCTTCACTGTGGAGAAGCTCTGTAACTTAATGCAATCCCATTTATCCAATCTTTCTTTAATTCATTGTGTTTCTGGATCTTTGTTTAGGAAGTTCCAACCTGTGCTGAGGAACCTTTGTGTACTCCTATCACTTTCTGTAATATTTTCAGGGTATCTGGGTTTACCTTGAGATCTTTGATCCATTTGGAGTTGATTCTGGTGCAGGGTGATATATAAGGATCTAACTTCATTTTTCTACCTGTGTACAGCCAGTTTTGCAAGCATCATTTGTTGAAGAGGCTGCTTTTCTTCTAGCCTATTTTTTGGCTCCTTTATCGAAGATTAGGTGGTTAAATGTCTATGGGATCATGTCTGGGTCTTCAATTCTTTACCGTTGGTCCTCAGGCTTATCCCTGTGCCACTACCAAGCTTTTATAAGTTTGGTATTGATATTCCTTCAGCATTGTTCTTCCTGCTGAGGATTGTTTTTGCTATTCACGGTCTTCTGTTGTTCCATATGAATTTTGAGATTGCTTCTTCTATTTCATTAAAAAATGTTGTTGGGATATTGGTAGGTATTGCATTGAATTTGTAGGTAGCTTTAGGCATTATTGCCATTTTTACTATGTTAATTCTCTCAATCCAGGAGCATGGGAGGTTTTTCCACTTCCTTAAATCTGCTGAAACTTCCTTTTTGAAGGTTTTAAAGTTTTGATCATAGAGGTTCTTGACCTCTCTGGTTAAGTTTATTCCTAGGTATTTTATTTTTTAGAGGCTGTTACAAAAAGAGTTGCTTTTTTATTTCAGCCTCACTCTTCTTATTGTTGGCATACAGAAAATCTATTGATTTTTGTGGGTTAAATTTATACTCTGCTTCCTTTCCAAAGTTTTGGATCAGCTCATGTGACTTGGGAGTGGAGTCTTTGGGATTCTTTAAGTACCAGATCATATCATCTGAAAAGAGGGAGAGTTAGTTAAAGAGAAAATTAATAAAGAATATAAAAATTTAAAAATTATAATTGGTATTAATAGGATCTTCAATTTATTTGGAGGATCTTGTGTCTCCCCTTTGTCTGCTTTCCAGTCCCTTGATGGTGTCTTTGGTTTGCTTGCAGTGGTCAGTTTTCTTTGTAGTTTGGTTGTTTTCACCAAACGGCTTGAGTGGGCAGAGAAAAGGTCTGCTTTACAGGCTTGGGGGGTGGGTCTTTGTAGCCTTATTCCTGGATTAAAAAGCAAGATCTGCTCTCCTTTTTTTTTGGAATGCATGAAGGAGGTGGCTGGAGACTGCAGTTTGTTGCTGCTGGGAATGAACCTGGCGGTGGGTGAGGTTTTAGCCTCTCTGGAGTTAGTGGCTTTTTCAGAAGGGGTTGGCCCTTTTGGGCTACCAATCTGAAGCCTCTTGTGGCTTTTTAATTGTCGGTGGGGCCTGAACTCTGGGCCTGGGCGCTGTCCCTAGGTCTACAGCTCAAGGCTAGCACTCCACCATTGAGTCACAGGGCCACTTCTGGCTTTTTCTGCTTATGTGGTGTTGAGGAATTGAACCCAGGTCCTCATGCATGCAAGCAAGCACTCTACCACTGAGCCACCTTCCCAGCCCCTCTCTTGACTTTTAAAGCTTGTCCAGTTATATTTTTAAATGATTTTTAGTGAGATTCCTGTAGCTGGCTAAGCTGCAGGCTTGGCTGCAGTATGAATGAAATTCTTTTCCTGCCTGCAGAGAGGCATGGCTGCCTCTGGGTTCACCAAGTAATGAAAGTTGTTCAGACCTAGCCTGTGAGAAGTTCCCTCCTCATGGGCAGGGCAGCCTTCTACTGGGCAGAGCCCACTCTTTCAGGTCCGATTCCTTTGCCCTATTGAAAAATGGCCCGCAGTTGCTGTTTCCCTGGCAGTTATCTGTTACTGCTTTGGCTGAGTTTATACCAGTATCAAGTATGGCATTCTTCTTGGGTGGTGGAGGGGGAAGGGCTACCCTCAATAAGCTGTTCTGTGGGAAGGAGTGGGGATACCCAAGGTTTCCCTTGGCTTTTCAGACCATCTCCGACTTTCCTCAGTCAGTAGCCAGCAGGATGTGGATTTCCGCTCCTAATCATCCAGTTCATGCTGGAGATGAATGAAGTGATGCACTCTCTTGCTCTCTGGCTGTTTGCTCCAGATTTGTCTGGCTGCTTCCGTGGCTGTCCCTACCAGCAGAAACACATTGTATTTAAATGTGTCTTCTGCAGTTGGCCTGATTTTTCTCACTAGATAGAATCTCTATACTATTATGGCTCACTTTGTGTGATTTTCCAATAGTGGCTTATAAGCTGAACTCTAAACACTGGTTTCTTGGATAGAGCTAAATTACATCCCAGCTACACATCTGCCATCATAGTCCCAACTCTCTATTTGTTTCGTTTAATTTCTGTCTTTGGTTTGATATTTCCTCTTTTTAAACAAAGACTCCTGAAGAAGGTACCCACCTTTCCCCCATAAAAAATTACTTTTTCTTGGCCAGGCACCAGTAGCTCATGCCTGTAGTCCTAACTACTCAGGAGGATGAGATCTGAGGTTCATGGTTTTAAGAGAGCTGGGCAGAAAAGCCCCCATGAGACTCTTATCTCCAATTAACCACTCAAAAATGGGAAGTGGCTCTATGGCTCAAGTGGAAGAGCACTAACCTTGAGCACAAAGAGGCTCAGGAACAGCACGCAGACCCTGAGTTCAAGACCAACTGACAAAAAAATTAACTTTTCAGAATCATGTTCCAGAGATAGACATTCCCACCATCTTCAGGTAAGTAATTATAATTTCAAAGCTCAAATTTTTCACAAGAAAAATTCTGTGGAGGTACATAATTAAATGTCAGTGACACAATGAAGTTTTATTCTTACATCAAAAAGAATGGCATTGCCCCATTCATAAGGAAATGGAAAGACCTGAAAAAAATTATATTAAGCAAAACAAGCCAGGATCAAAGAAATATAGATTGCATGGTTTCCCTCATTTGTAATAACTAGTATATGTCTGTGATATAATTAGCAGAAGATCACAGTAGTTCAATTGCTAAGTATATAGAACCATACATAATGAAGTGTATCAAAATGAATTCCAAGAATTGTAAACTAGAAGTTCTTATGTCATATATGCAGTTATTTATATTTTGTTCTGTTTTAGTTTTCTATATACTTTGTCTTGTATATAAGTTTATCTGATCTGTGGAAGGGAAACAGAGTCATAGAAACAGCAGGACAAAGGATGAGCTAATGCAACAATGATACTTACTATACACTATGTTCGAAATGAACTATACAACTTGGGAGGGGGAGAAGGGGGGTAAGCAGTAGAAAATGAGGGAGGGTGTAACAATTTAAAAAGAAAAGTACTCATTACCTTACTTATGTAACTATAACCCCCCATTCATCAACTTTACAATAAATATGTTAAACAATGTCACACTAAGATTTTTTTTTAAGTTTGTCTATGGCAAATATGATTATGAGTAATCTGTGCACTTGAACAATAATATAGCCAAGGATTCTCACACCATTGCCTAAAGAAATACAGCAGAGACTATTGGAAGAATTAGAAGATGAAACACTTCAACCTAGTATCTCTAAACTCTACTCATTTTCCAAACTTCCTCAGCAATTCACATTCTGTTTGCCATTCTTTGACATGTTCACTCATCCATGTATGTTTTCCATGTGTTTTTGATAATCTGAATCTTCTCTCTATATGAGGCTCTCTACATGGCTCATTTTAAGGACCTTATTATAATTTGCCCGTTTAAAGACAGTCTCCAAAAATAGTACTCTGGGGTACTGGAAATTGGTTTAAAGTATTTGAATGGCAGGGGGCAATTCAGCCCAAAACAATGTCTTTATTATTTTGATTATTCCTTATTTTGTCATTTTTTTTCATGTCTTTCTATGAGATTTTAATGGCTGTCTTTAGTATTAAGTTAATTATTAAATTAAGTTTGTTTTGTTGATTTAAGGCAAAACATTTCATTTTGCCTTCACTTTTCAAAGTAGACTTTTTTTAGAGGTGTTTTCAGTTCAGCAGTATAATAATTTTATGTATGACCTCTGCCTCCTATGAATATACCTGCTAACATTAACTCCTATTTAAGAATGACACATTTGTTTTAGTCAATTCATTTATTTAATTGTCACATCATTATGTACCATACTGCAGTTTACATCATAAGATTTCATAAGGTTTCATAAGGTTTGGCTGTTGCATGTTCTGAGTTTTGAAAAATATATGAACTGTGTTCATCATTGCAGATGAACATATCATATCAGATTCATTACCATGATGTCTGTTGTCCATTACTCCCTCTCTCGTAATTCTGAATAAACACTGACCCCTTTATATTCTTCAGGAGTTCATTTCTCTCAAAAATCATATAGTTGGAATTATACAGTTATGATTTCAAATTGGTTTTGTCCACCCAATACAGATTGAAGTACTTCCATACCTTTTTGTATGTTGGTAGGTTATATCTTTATACTGCTTAATATTACCTCATTATCAGAATAGACTAAAGTTCCTTTATATATTCACCTATTGAGTATCAACTTCGTGATTTCCATATTTTCACAATTACTAATAAGGCATAAAATCCATTTGTAATACTTGCTCTATATAGGTTTTTTGTAATACATGCTTTAATTTTTTTCCAGAAACTACAAAGGCTCATGACATGTGGTTCATCTGGTAAGGGTATTTCTCATTTTCAAAGTATTTATATCATGTTGCATTCTTTCCTGCAACGAATGAGTTATTGGAACTCTGTCTTTATCAGTATGTGGTGTATGCAGTGACTTAGATTTGTGCCTTTCTAATAGGAATGGAGTAGAATCTCAGTTGTTGAACTTGTAATTTCATAATTGACATAAGATATTAAACATCATTGTATATGCCTATGTCTCTACGTCTTTGTAGTGCCTGTTCAGGACTTTTATGTTTTTAAAAGTCATGCTGTTAATTTTCTTATTGTTGACTTTTAAAGTTCTATGCTTATTTTGAGTGTCAGTCTTTTATCATATATCATTTGCAAGTACTTTTACTCATAGCATATTTTGCCATTCTCTTGAAAATGTCTTCCACAGAGCAGAATTTTCTAATCTTAATGATTTCTACTTTATCAATTATCTCTTTCATGCTTCATGTCTTTGGCATATTTAAAATCACATGCCATATTTGAGCCTGTTTACATTTTGTTCAGTACTTTTTAATTTTTTTTTCTCTTTTTTTATTGTGAAAATCCCATACAGAGGGGTTACAATTACATGGGCAAGACAATGAGTACATTTCTTATCAATCATTGTTGCCTCCTCCTTTGTTTCCCCTTCCCCTTCCTTCCCATCTCCCTCCCTTCCACCTCATCCTACCCCCTCCACCAAAGTTGTAAAGTTTGTTTTTCGACATAACGACTTGTACATCTCATTGTTGCAATGGGTCCATCTGTATCCCTATTTAAATGATTTGTTCTTTCCCTTCCCCTCCACAAATTATACCAACATCAAATACAGTGAAAGCAGGGGTTATACCGTGGGGGAGGGACATACAAAGCAACAAAGAAATCATCTTGTAAATATGTTGGAAATAATAACATGAAAGCAAAAACATTTGAATACTTATCTTGGGGTTCATTTCACCTAACATCAACTTATCTGACCTTTTCTGCTGGTCTCAGACATATACTAGTTAGTTACTCTATCACTTGAGGCACTGCTCCATCTTTAGGTTTGTGGTGGTGAATTGGAGTTAAGAGTCTCACAAACCTTTCCTGCCTGGCCTTGTTTTGAACCAGATCATAGATCTCAGGCTCCTAATCAGAGTTTTACAGGCTTGAGCCACAAGCACCCAGCTTACAGGACATTTTGAAGCTTTCTGAACAGTGTTCTGATTTAATTATTCATGATTTTCTTGGCTATTTTTGTTTTTTTCTTTACTTTCTATTCACTTTAGAATCACTTTGTCAATGTCTGCAAGATAATTAACATGAATTTTGATTGGAATTACATGAAATCTGTACGTCAATTTTGAAAAGACTGGCTTCAGGTCACTATTGAGTATTTCTATTGATTAATGTGCAGTATCAATCCCTTCACTATTCCTTGATTTCTTCCATTAAACTTATATATTTTGCTTTGTATGAGTCATGCACATATTTTGCATGTTTTTCATTTCATATTCCATAGGTTCATTGCTGGTATGTAATTAATTGACAGACATTTGTGTACTCATCTTATATCTTGAAAACTTACAAACAGTATGCTGAGAACACTTGCCAGTCTTCTTGCCAGACATGCCAGGAAGCAGTTTGCAGGTGAGTTTCCTGCAGGATTTATGCATAGGCCTGTTGATAGAACCCACAAGTTAGTTGGGATACTGTAGCCAGCTTATTAGATCTGTGCAGATTGCTGTGAGATCATGTCCTGATCTGTCCCTAAATCATTCCACTGTACTAATTTTCTAAGTCTTTTTGAGTGGAATAAGTATTTGCCCTGAACAACACAGAACACTCTGGTGCTCTAACTATTCTTTTCTTTTCTTTCTTTTTTTTTTTTTTTTGGTCAGGCATATGGCCTGATTTCTGGGCCTGGATGCTGTCCCTCAGCTCTTCAGCTCAAGACTAGTGTTCTACCACGTGAGCCACAGTGTCACTTCTGGCTTTTATTGCTTATGTAATGCTGAGGAATCGAACCCAGAGTCTCATATATGCAAGGCAAACACTCTACTACTGATCCACCTTCCTAGCCCCCTCTAACTTTATTTATGAGAGAAACACTAAGGACAATATGTCTCATTATGAAGTTACATCACCTTGCTGTCAGACTGATGAAGATACAATAATATTATCTTATTCTTCTTAATATATTCAATCTCAGTCATTTTGTTAGACTGCTGGAGCTTCTGAGCAAAACTCCAGGTCTCTCACAAATGTCTGTCGGTAGTTCATTAATAAACTGGTATTTTGTGTGAGATGAGGGCTGAAAACTTTTATTTTATCATTTTGATGGCATTCTGCTATCTATAATTTGTATTTGCTATCATATTTTCAAGTCATTTCAGAACTCCATAGTTTTAGCTCTTCATTTTATTTACATACATTAAAATATTTTGTCCATAAATTTAGAACTCTATGGTATCTTAGTGTTATCGCATATCATTTCTCAAGTTACAGAATTCATGTGAAATTTTATTTATACTTTGTGTGGCAAGTAGCATCCTAGCAAAAGAAAAAATGTATTTTACAGCCTACAATTATAGTCTTCTAATAAATAGCTGTAATTCCATTTTAAAAATCAGTGCATATTAAAACATTGAATCAATACTTTCAAAGTTTTAACACACATTTTTCAATCTTTTAAAAAAATTTTCAAGTTATTCGCCAGTTAGTTTTTTGTTCATGTATTCTAACACAAAATTAAATGGATACAATTTGATCAACCAAAGTAATATTAATAACTATTACAAAGGTATCAGCTATAAAGATTTAAGGCTAGTTCAATAATAAAAAGAATCTTACTTTAAAATTAATTTTGTAAAATTAATTCTTAAACATATCCATTGGTTTGCATACATTTTTTTCCATTTAGTACACACATATTATTGTTGAGGATTGTAGTGTAAAGTTTCCAAACCCATTAGGTTCTGAAAGCATGCATAGCAATACTTGATAGATGTGAGAAATGACATTTAAAAATAAAAAAATTATATCCAATAGCACAAATAGCCACTTTAGACCATCAGAAAAATCTAACATTGAATTTTAAAAGTTATTTTTTGTTGCTGTTGTGGAGCCTGAATTCTGGTCCTGCCTGGGCTCTGTCCCTCAGCTCTTCAGCTCAAGGCTAGTGCTCTGCCACTTGAGCCACTTCTGGCCTTTTCTGCTTATGTGGTGATGAAAAAAATCAAACCCAGGGCCTCATGCATACAAAGCAAGCACTCTACCATGGAGCCACTTTCCAAACCCCAAAAGTTCTTATACAGATCATTTGCTTATACTTTGACACAAAGTCATTTATTAGATTTCTATTAGGTCCAAACTGATCATAACATGCAACATTTTGAAAAGCTAAGGTAATTTACCACTTTTGTATTCACTTTAATATATTTATGGCATGATATGAAGACTCCTGCATGTAAGCTTTAGTAAATTTTCATAAGTAAGAATAATTTGATGTTAGGGAAATTAACCCCAAGATAAGTATTCAATTATTTTTCTTTCATGCAATTGTTTCTAACATATTTATAAGATGATTTCTTTGTTGCTTTGTATGTTCCTCCCCCACAGTATAATCCCTGCTTTCACTGTGTTTGCTGTTGGTATAATTTATGGAGGAGAAGGGAAAAAACAAATCATTTAAATAGGGATACAAGTGGACCCATTGCAACAATGAGATGTACAAGTCGTTATGTCGAAAAACGAACTTTACAACTTTGGTCGGAGGAGGGGGGTGGATCAAGTAAGGGGGTGGGAGGTGGGAAGGGATGGGAAGGGGAAACAAAAGGAGGCAACAGTGTTTGATGAGAAATTTACTCATTATCTTGCCCATGTAATTGTAACCCCTCTGTATTTTCACAATAAAAACAAGGAATAATTTGGTTAGAAACTAGAAAAATAATCTAATCTTAATAATTTCAATGAAAATAGGAAAATTATAAGGATTTAATTGTATAATATATTTAGCTTCTTTTATACCACAATTTTAGTTTTTGATTTGATCAACTTATTATTTTATCAAGGGAAAAAAGGCTGTGGTAGCAACATAATTTCAGTAAATTATAATTAATCTAATTAACTATTAAGCTATTAAAGCAATTATCCTTTTGAACTAATTAATTTATAGTTTTATAGTTTTAATTCACTCAGGAAATATATCCATTTATTGTTAATAGTGTATTTTATGTGTGAATTTATAGAGGATTAAACTAAATTAAAAAGTTGTGAGTATAGGTACATAACTGTTTAAATAAATTACATATTCCCATCCTGGATCCAATGTTTCAGAGATAAAGAACAGATTTGTTTTTTTTAAAGGGCCATAACCAATAGAAAATTCGCCCATAAATTGTAGTTCATAGGAAATTTATATTTCAACTAAAGTAGTCATATTAACGCAAAGGCAAGCATTGCAAAAACATAAGCAGCTACAATCCAATGAATACATAATGAATGTTTACAGGAACAGAAATGAGAAAGTGGTAGGGAAATGTTAAATTTTACATCTACGTTTCATGCTGCATATACTATATATGCTCTTGGAATACATTTTCTGCTAACAATATCTTCTTTAAAATTTTTCCAGTAACCTACATGGTTCCAAGAAAGTACTGCCATGAAAATGGAGAAATAAAAAGATGAAGAAAAAATACACAAAAAACTAGCAATAATTTTTCAAAAAATAAAATCTATTATAAAATTATTTTTGGAATCTTGATATCAAATTATATTTGTGTATATATGCACATGTACATAACTTATACATTTATTTATAACAATATAATTCATATATGCTATGTAACTTGTGTGTGTATAGTTTGATATAATTTATTCATGACTTATATATAAATACATTATATATTTTTATGTGAATATTAGGGCTCACTTTGTTGAAGAATTAGAGGATTATCTCAGTAGGGTATATATTTATTACAAGTGATTTCACAGACTGCCAAGTTTCCTGTGAAATGACAAGGAAAATCATGAGTCAAGAAGATTTATTTATATCTGCTAATGAAGCTCTACTAAAATTTATTTTTTAAATGAGATAAAATCATGTGATAATGAAAAATTAAAATATATCTTGGTCTTTACAGTGACTTTTTCTTTCTTTCTTTGAGGAAGGAAGAGAGCTAGGCACTCATGGTCAACACCTGTAATTCTAGATACTTAGGAGTTTGAGATCTGATACACTGGTTTGAAGCGAGCCCAGGTAGGATAGTCGATAAAACTGTTATTTCCGATTGATCACCAAAAAAGCCCAAAATGGAGCTGTGACTCAAGTGGTAGAGTGCTTTGGGATAGTGCGCAGACTCTGAGTTTAAGCTCCCAGACCCTGCGTTTAAGCTCCAGGACCAGCAAAAAGAAAGAAAAAGGAAAATGGAGCATTTTACTTTCCAATAAAAATTTCCACTAAAAAAGGACCGAGAAAGTAAAGTTTTAAAAGCAGTATGTCACAATTGATGAACTACAATTTATCTTCAGATCTATCTCTAAGCTCCTTTCTAGGGTTGGAGAATTTGTATTGCAATATAAATAAGAAATAGATAAATATAAGATTGTATTGGTAAACTAGCTATGTTACCATGTAGATGTAGCATACAGAAGTGAAAAGTGAATGAGCTTTAAAGTTCACAAACTTTTTGTTAGTACCTAGCTTTGGCTTTTAACTGAATTTTAGTGCATTATGCAACATAGGGCAATCGATTTACCTATCATTTCCCAAGTCAAATTGAGATAATCAAGTCACTTCCTATAGCTAATGTGAGGATAAATTGAACGTGCCTAAAAGAGCTGAGAAACATTCCTGTAGTCTATATTCACTAAACATTACATTTATTTGCTTGTGCCTCTCCAAACAACTGTGAAAATTACACTACTTACTTGTATAAAATTAGAAGTACTATCTGAAAGCAAAAGACTTGAAAAGAGTAATATCATCAGCAAGATAGTAGAATAAAAACTTTTTTTATCATCACACTTCACAAGCACAGAAGCATCAATTTTTACAACTACCCAAGAATTAGATTATATTTTTGAGTGTTAGAGTAAAACAGATAAGTGCCAGCACTCACTGAAACAAAGATATCAGCCAATAGATTTATTGAAGTGGGTAAGACCAAATTTTTCACTTTGTTGCCCCATCTTCAATGTAGTAAAACCAATTTCTAAAATAAACTTCCATTGACCTATAATTTGCCTTATAGGAGAAAATGAGAGTAATAAGGAATCATGCTATGATTCCTCCAGTCATATGGGATATTGTTCCAGAAGTATATTTCTTTTTCATCACATCCTGAATAACAAGATAATTGACATAGATGAGTGATCTGGAGCAAGCTGACAGAAGAGAAGAAAGACTGAAAATCTTATCACGTCCTTAACTGCATCAGAGCTTTCCTCCATGAAATGATTGAAACATCCCTTGTGTGGACATATTCTTAATGTGTCAGGACACCAAAATTGTATCTTGTTCCATTTGTACCTCAGAGGGTGCTCTCCTAGAGCATGTTCATGTATACGGCAAATGCACATGTCTCATTCAGACAACTGGATCTTACCTGCAGGATTAGGAGAAGAAACAAAAAATGTTTTAAGGAATTCCACATAAAAAAACAATTCGTTGTCTTTAAGAATCTCTCCAGTATATGGGGATGATAACAATCAATTTCTCATCCACTCCACACTTCATTCTGTATTTTGAGAATTTGCTGAATGGTATCTAATTCCTTATATACAGAACATGCTGATCATTTTGGGTTAAATGTTTCTTTAGGTATATTCTTTGTATTTTAATAAGATTTCTTATTAAGTTTTATGGCTCCTTTACATGTTATTCTTCAGATATTAGCCCTTTGTCTCATAAACACAAATATAATTCTTTATTTTGTATATATTAACCTTTATATGCATATACACATATATACATACATATGCATACATACATATATAGATAGATATAAACATATATGAGATAAATGTACTGAAAATATTTTCTCTCATTCTGTAGATTGTTTTGTCACTCAATGTTTCCTTTGATGTACAGAAACAGTATTTTAGCTTGCCTGTAATCCTTTTTGCCCTTTTCTGGTTTTGTTTCTTCAGCTTTTCAGAGTGGTCTTTCTAAAAAGACCATCCTAATTACACTTGCCAAAAGCATTTACTCTTTTCCTAACTAATACTTTAAGAATTTTGTTTCCTGTATTGTTTAATATATTTAAAGATGATGTTTTTGACTGGTAAGAGGTAGGAATCTAGATTCATTGAACTGCATGTAAAAATTCATAATTATTCTTTTAAATATAATTGCATATGAATATCCTGAGACAAGAAGCAAGTACTGTTTCAAGACTTCTCATCTTTCCATGAAAAACATGACTCTTTGTCCCATAATAATTCTGACCACATAAGTTACTACTTATTTTCATAATAGAAGACCCTATGCAAAATATCCTTTTCATTAATTAGGTGATTAATACTTGTTTTTAAAATTTCTAATTCTTATCAGGGCTTATTACACAAAGAGAAAGTATTAACAGCCTATATAAATTCATCACAATGTAGATTTTTGTGTCTGAAGATTAAACACACTATAGTTTTAGAAAGGAAATTATACATGGGGGAAAACAAACTTAATTTATAAAGTAATGATTAACCTTGTTTGGATAATAGACAGGATTATATTTTAAGTTTCCTACTTGGTCATACTGATTCAGAAAATATTCATATTTTCATGCAGTGTATTATGATAACTTAATTATCCAAGTTAAATATTTGCCCAATTAAGATAATTTGACTCAAAGTCTTGACAGGAATTCTGAAAATGAAAGTAAAAAACTTAACTGCAATATTTTTATGTTGATACATACATGTTAAAACTTTGTTTTGAATGTTCACAATTATTTGATATGAATTAAAAATAGGGAAGATTGATTACATTCAAATTGATGTATAAACTTAACTGGTTATGTTTCAACAGAAAAAGTAGATATATATATATTATAAAGAAATATTATTTTTTGGAAAGAATCAAATATCTTCAGAGGATGTTACAATGTGCCACCTAGATCTCCATACTCTTCCCAGGGAAAGATTTATTTCCTCCAGGGGCTGGGAATATTGTCACTCTGAAACTTCGATGCACTAGTCAAATCATTGCGTTTATCACTTATGCCTGCTACTTTCAGGAAACTTCACTCTTTCGAAAGAATTCTATTGTTAAGAGAAGAGTGTAAGTTTAATGAAGCCAAGTAATTTATCCCTAAAATACTTGTACCCCAAAGCACTATTTTTGTCTGTCTCACAGTTACATAAAGATGGAAGACTGTCATTGAAATGTTAGTAATGCTCAAAAATGAAAGCAAAGTGAGGAAATAAGAATGTATCACTAATTACTAAAATTTACAAAATTAAGTGAGAACTTTGTAAAGCCAATCAGTAGGAAGAACATCAAACAGTAAAGAGGAGAAATTTATAATTGCAACTGAAATACTAGTTGCTTATATTGTTCGGTTATTTCTATATCCACATTATGTGTATACCTGAAGCACTTTTTTGAGAATTTTGTTATCTTTAAAAAGATGTACACAAGAATTCCAATTCAGTATGTCTAGATTTTATAATGCACCTTGATCAGTGTCATTATTTCCTTTATTGTCTCTCTCATATATATTCTAATCCCATCCAGGACTGACTCATTTTAATTGAAGTGACAAAATGGTTTAAGTGGTAGAGTTCCCACCAGACAAGAGAGATGCCCTTAGTTCAATAACCCAGTCTGTCTTTCTTAAGTTAACTAGCTCCATTTTTACATATATCCATTGAGTATTATGACTGTATTCATCTTGAAGTTCTTCTGAAAAGTAATCTTGCATAAACCCTTCAGCATTAAATGAGCAATATTTTCCCTTATAAAGCTGTTTTATTTCTTTTCACGAAATTGTTGAGCAAAACACCATATACTTTAATTAGGTTAATTTTCCAAGAATTATTTTTTTAAATGCTCTGCATTGTCAGGTAGCTTACTTGTGGTATCATTGTAAGACAGGCAACGACATCATATGGTATTATAATTTTCTTAAAATTTATTATGCTTCTAGCCAGGTGCTAGTGGCTCATGCTTATAATCTTAGCTACTCCAGAGGCTGAGATCTGAGAATCTCAGTTCAGAGCCAGCCTTGACAAACAAATCCATGAGATTCTTATGTCCAAATAACCAGCAAAAAGCTAGAAATGGAGAAGTGCCTCAAGTGTCAGACCACCAGAAGTAAGTGAAAAAATTAAACATGTGTGAGGTCCTGAGTACTCATTTGAGTACTTTAAAATTTGTTATATGTCAGTATAGTAAAAGTGAGTTGTTCATCTCCAAAGTTGGGATCAAAATACTTACTGAATTTACAAGTCACAAGAGTATTTGCTGCAAGAGAATTTGGATTGCTATACATTTTACAATGTTAAATTCAATATATATATATATGTATATATATATATTCAAATTTAGTATACACACATAATTTAACACATGTAAACATTTGCAATATTTGAGCATATATGTATATATAAACATTCATTTATTTTCTGTTCATTTCATTCAAGACACATTGTTTTGGAAACTAATATTGTTTCTACTGCTGTACTAGCTATCAATTTTGATTAAAGTGGCTAGGAAACTCACCTACCTTATGCTCTTCAGGGAAGCAATTTACGGTGAATAATATAATAATCTTTTGCTATTACTGTTTTAAATTATTGTAGGTTATCACATTTATCCATAATTCTCAAATGCTTTCCAAGTTCTGTAGATGTATATCTTTATACATAACTTTCCAACTAATAAAAACTATCAATCTCTCATTTTATCTCTAGGAAGCCCCTTCCTCTGGTTTCTGTCCTCCTGTTTCCTGCCTGATTCATTGTTCTGTTGGCAAAGCCATCATGTTGAAGCATTTTGTTGCTTTCTTGCATAGATTCCCACATACTCTCTGTATTTGGTTTAAATTGTTCATTTTGAAGGAGAAGTTTCCATTGAAAAAGTGCATTAAGTCCTTTTCTGAAGATCAATTCTTACACTTGATTTTTAGTAGAGTTTGATTAGAATTCCACTTGTAAAGTTCTTTGTTCTCAGAATTTTGAAGGTATTTGTCAGTCTGTGTTATATTGTGGATTCTGGAAATTTTAATGATTGTACTTACTTTATATGTATGTGATCTTTTTTTCTCTCCAATAATTTTGAGGTCATCCCACGCTCTCTGCTTTAAAGTAAAACATAGGAAAGAGGTATATTTTATTTCTTTGTTTCTATTTTTGTTGCTTTTTTGGGGGTAGGGGTTGGGTCGTGGGGCCTGAACTCTGGGCCTGGGCGCAGTCCCTCAGCTCTTCAGCTCAAGGCTAGCACTCTACCACTTGAGCCACAGTGCTACTTCAGGCTTTTTTCTTTTTGCTTATGTGGTGCTGAGGAATCGAACCCAGGGCCTCATGCTTGCAAGGCAAGCACTCTACCACTGAGCCACCTTCCCAGCAACTATTTTTTTTTATTGTGAAAATACTGTACAGAGGGGTTACAATTACATGGGCAAGATGAGTACATTTCTTATCAAGCATTGTAGTCTCCTCCTTTGTTTCCCCTTCCCATCCCTTCCCATCATCCCCCCGCACCAAAGTTGTAAAGTTCCTTTTTCGACATAACGACTTGTACATCTCATTGTTGCAATGGGTCCACCTGTATCCCTATTTAAACGATTGTTTCCCCCCTTCCCCTCCACAAATTATACCGACATCAAATACAGTGAAAGCAGGGGTTATACTGTGGGGGAGAGACATACAAAGCAACAAAGAAATAATCTTATGTGTTAGAAACAATCGCATAAAAGAAAAAAAAAACACTTGAATACATATCTTAGGGTTCATTTCCCTAACATCAACTTATCTGACCTTTTCTACTTGACTCAGACATATACTAGATATTGCAAATAAGGGAAACCATGGGACCTGTGTTTCTTTGGGCCTGGCTTACTTCACTTAATATAATTTTTTCCAAGTTTTTCCATTTCCTAACAAATGGGGCAATGTCATTCTTTCTGATGGAGGCATAGAATTCCATTGTGTATACATACCACATATTCTTGATCCATTCATCTACTGAGGGGCATTTGGGTTGGTTCCATATCTTAGCTATAGTAAATAGTGCTGCAATAAACATAGTCGTGCTGGTAGCTTTAGTGTGGTCTTGTTTGTAAACATTTGGGTAAATGCCCAAAAGTGGGATTGCCCAGCTCCTAGTTTTGTATTGTGAAAATACCATACAGAGGGGTTACAATTACATGAGCAAGGTAATGAGTACATTTCTTATCAAGCATTGTTGCCTCCTCCTTTGTTTTTCCCCTACCATTCCTGCCCTACCATTTCAATGACTACACTCCCCACCACCCCTGCCCACCACACCCTCTCCCCCGACAAAGTTGTAAAGTTCGTTTTTCAACATAGCATCCTGTAAATCTCATTGTTACAATGGGTCCACCTGTATCCCTATTTAAACAATTTGTTTTTTCCCTTTCCCTTCCCAAATTATACCAACATCAAATACAATGAAAACAGGAGTCATATTGTGGGGGAGGGACATACAAAGCAACCAAAAAACCACCTCATATATACGTTAGAAACAATAGCAAGAAAGAACAAATAACTTGTGTCCTTATCTTGGGGTTCATTTCGCCTAACATCATCTTATCTGACCTTTCCTGCTTGTCTCAGACATATACTAGTTATTGCAAATAAGGGAAACTTTGTTTCATTGGGCCTGGTATAGAGGAGTTTCAACCTTACTGCTGTTTGACCATAGGACCTCACACAAGCTCTCCAGTAGTTGAGTCAGGTCCTCAGGTGTTTTGCTTTTAGTTAATCAAAAGGAATCTCAAACTAGGTATACCTCTAACCACAATGCTCCTACCACTGCCACCCAAGTAGCTTATTATAACTGTGAACATCCATATTGATTCTTTTTGCAGTAAAGTTTTCCTAATTTTGGCTGCCCTGGCCTTGGACAATTATCCTTTTCCTCTACCTGATGAGTACCTGGGAAGAGACGTGCCACCATGCTTGGTCCTAAATTTTTTTTTAACTAAGTGTATTAAGATTGTATCATACTTTTTTGTGAAAATATATGGTTTTGATTATACTCTTGTATGTCCTCTTTGAAATTACCATTAGTAATATGTGAAATCTTTTCACTGGATATTGTTCAGTTTCTTCAAGGACTAAATCTGTAATATTCTGCTTAGAAGAAAGGGTTCTGACTTCTCTCTTGGTATAGAGGTAAGGGCAAAATATGTGGGACCTAATAACTACATGAAGAATGTTTAATTCTTCCAGTTCAGCCATTGCCTTCACCATCCCCATTCATTTGAATACTTGCCATCTCTTGTAATCTCTAGTATCTTTAAATTCTGAGTCTTTCAAAGAATGCATGGATGGCATGTACCTACTTCATTTTATTATTCCCTTTCTGAAAGCATTTTAGATTTTAATTTTTGTCAATTTTGCAATGATATTCTTTCATCATCATTGTTCTTTTAAGACATGAATGGCAATTTTGTTCATAGAGTATCCATTCAGTTATCCTCATTAGTTTATAATTTATAAATATTTTCAATGTCATTAAAATAAATTTTTAGACACCAAAAGAATTAAAAACATACTGTGCATTTTTCAAATTCATCCAAGTATACAATAAAACATTTTCCACCTACAACAGGAATTATTCTGCCATAGATAACAGCATGAAGTTCTAAGTAGTTGTCAAAAATGTGGGTGTACACTTGCAAGGAATTCCTTGAATTTAAAGTTTCAATATACAGTTTTCAACATCTGACCTCTATGGATATCTGGTAAAAAATTTCTTTCATTGTACTTGTCACTGGGCATTAAGGACAATTTTGCCAATAAGAAAAGTTCTTGTCCATGATTATCTAAATTCATCCCAGAATTATAAGTTTGTTAATTGGCCTAGGGCAATGAATGTCTAATAATTTCTCAAATCCTTTTCCTCTTCATTTCTTTTATGGCTCCTGATTGCTTCCTTTCCATATGCATTATCTTCTAAAATTGCAAGATACTTAGAAGCTTATAGAATATTACATTTTCATGGGATGCAAGCCACTTTCAACCAAAGAAACAATGTTTCTAGTATATAATAAAATGAATGTTATATTCCACAATTTTAGTTTCAAATTGAGTCTTTAAAGTGCGATGTGAAAGTGAATGACAAAAAGTACCATTTCATTTATTTCCCCACACTAAGAAGCTTTATTCATTCAAGGGCAAAAAAAAAAAAAAAGAAGAAGAAGAAAAAGAAATGAGTACTTCAGCTCTCCCTAAATGTAAATTACTGACACAATTGCAGATACTTATGCTAACATAAAGCTGAATTTAATAGGGCCCTCTGGAGTTTTAAATTCTCTGAATAGTGAATCTAATGGCTGGCATGCACTTTCTTCCAGGGAAGTTGTCAGTATTAAAATGAGAAATACATAGGTAGGGAAAAAGTCACCTTAGTGAATGATTTGCATAAAAATATTAATGATCAGTTTCTTGCTTATGTCCATCTAGTTCACAGATTATTAATAAAAAGTTGAATAAAGAATCCATTATCCATACAATTAAAATCTAGCCTTTGAGCTTATTATAGAATGTTTGAAATGTGACAAACATTGACAAGGCTTTCCAACACCTAGAAATAATTTGAAGTTTAGAGCAACTTTGTCACTTTTATTCTTATAATTTTCTTCTGTAATATACACATTTCCTTATGTACCTAAGTCATAATAATCCTTAAATTTCATTAGATTTTTATGATAAAATATTTTATATCTGAACCATCATCCACTCGAAAGGTTACTTAATTCAAAGGACAGTATAATTAGTATTCCAGTGATACAATAGGCATTTCCAGTGAAATGCTTATTGGTTTTCAAATACAAATAAGAAAAGAAATTTTCATTTTATATATAGAAAATTCAGGAGAAAAATGGAATAAAAATTGAAATAATATACAATATAAAACTCATGCATACAAAAGTTTTCAAATAATTTGAAATATCAAATATTCATAATTTATGTCAGGTTAAAGGATGCTTTAAGTAAGGAATTAGTCATCTTAAAATAACCTGAAAATCAATATTCATTTTATTTAAAATCACACCAAATACAAATACAGGATTCATGTATATTTATCAGTTGGTAGAAACATGCCCTCCCTAATATAAAGAAGACAATAAGATATTTGTAGATAAGGTATGATTTAGACCTTACGTTTATATTTTGATCCTCCCAAGCATAAACTTAGAAATAGCTCAAATATATTTTTCTGATTACAGTATTAAATATGTACTTTTCACTTGAGCCTCTGAGGAAATAAGCATGTTAGTAAAGAGCCTTACAATTAAACCATGATAGTGGGAAATCCAGGGTTCACACCTGCAATCTAATTTTGTCAAAAGGCTGAGATCTGTAGATCACAGCCCAAAGCCAGCTGGGCACGAAAGTCCTTGAGATGCTTATCTCCAATTAACAACAACAACAACAACAAAACAACAAAAAACCTGAAGTGAAGCTTTAGCTGAATTGGTAGGGCACTGTAGTTGAGCAAAAATATTCAGGGACAGCACCAGGTTTTGAGTTCAAGCCCCAGGACTGGCACCAAAAAAAAAAAAAATTAAAACATAAAGTTTATAATCCATCTAGCAAAAGATTTCCTTATTCATTTCTTTAGGATAGCTTTCTGTAAAATCAAAGTCAGTGTAATGTAATTGACTTGAGAAAGTAGAAAAAGTTTGAATAATAGATGTCAGAGCCTTGTGTCACCAGGTTAGAGATGACCTGGTTGAAGCCCAATATTTGGTGGAAGGAATCTTGAGCTAGAGAATTTTCTTCTTTCGTCAGTAAGTTATGTGGTCACATATTATTCTTCATGTTACTTCCATCGGCTCTTTATAAAAGCAGAAAAAACACATATATATTTATACATTAATAAACAAGTTTTTAGTCATTTTATTAATGATAATCAGTTTCTAAAGGCAGAGAATTGACCACTTGGCTGGTGTTCATCTCTGTGTTGAATAATAACATATTAACTGTTTTAGGAAGAAGTTACTACCTTCCACACAAGACAAATTTATTTGTAATGTAAACTAAGAGAATGCGCATAAGCAAAACATTAAGTTATTTACACAAAAGTTGTTGTCTTTTTTCCTTTCCATGTTTACCCTACATTAATTACTAAAATTACAACATAACAAAAAGGAGAAACCTCAACCATTCCTGCTTACTGATTTTAGATATAGTAGGCATGAATTAAATAACTAGAGGTGTTAGTTATAGGAAATATTTTGTTTTTAAAAAGAACATTCAAAATGTCTATAATAAGCTTCTTTTCAACCTTAGTTCACTGTACAAAAACTAATCTTAAACTTCTAAATATATTACTTGACATTTTATAGCTGTCAGAGCCGAATATCAATTTTTTAAATGTTAGTGGAAATTGGATAAGAAACCACATCTCAAAGGAGAATCACCAGAGTATGGAAGAAGGCTATTAATTTACTACCCATTACCACCTGCAATCTCCTTTCACTATTCTCACCTATCCATCATCTTCTCTGCTTAGATTATACCCATAAAAATAATTTCCTGAGTAAGGGACTGAAAAATACCAGCTTGTGATTTATATTTGATCACTAAACTATGATTCAGACTTAAATTAACTATGTTAAGTAGCACTTAATTTTCCTATAACAAGGTAGTTATCAGTGAGAATCATACTAAAGAGCTTTTTAAAGGCTGAAGACTATTTGCATAAATTTCACAAGCATTATAATGTTTACTTTTTGTCTTTTAATGTTGAAGAAAATAATGAAGAAATTACCTCTTTTTCACCTTAATGCAGAATCTCATTTTACGTGACTAGATATTCTCTTTCATTCTAAAGGAAGTTATTTTCCTTCCTTTTTTCAAAATAAAGTAATTCAAACAGTTGTAGCGATCTTTGCTTATAATCTCAGAATTTGTGGGAACTGAAAAAGGAGGGTCCCAAATATGAGACCAGCCTGGACTGTATGCAGTCAACCTACTTAAAGAAACTAAAAGGAGGTAAGAAAAAAAACCGTCTGTATTTTAAACAAAATATGAAAGCATATTTGATACCTCATCTTTGATCATAATCTTGACAATATGAGATAAGAATTTTTCTGTATTGCACTAATTGTTTATTTCTGTGTTAGCATATATATATATATATATATTAAAGCAATAGCATATGCATAATTATGTGATCTATTTTCCACATTTAGAAGTAGATTTGCGTGTTAGATTTTTCTTCAATGAGTATTGAAGTGCATATGTTTTGAGCATTTGGCCTATTTCATTTTTGTGAATATGGCTTTGTAAGTAGATTAGTGGAAATATGAATTAGGTTCTGCATTCAATCCTTAATACACCCACACCCCCACAACACATGCCAACAGGGATCTATTACCATAGAAAAACTTCTAAAAACAGTATTACTTAGACAAAGAACAAAAATAGATTCAATATTGCTCAGTCATATATTAAAATGCTCAGTTTTACAAATACTCTTCTATCTAAAATGTGAGAATAGTATATTAATTTTGAGTAATTTCTGTGTATACAGACAGATTTATATAATTTATTTGACTTAATCCCTCAGTTTTATCAACTATGGAATGTGGACAAGGATATTTCCCCAACATGGTTTTAGCAGAGATTAAAAACCTCATGTATACAAAATAATTAGCACGGTGTCTGGCATCAACAAATACTGTTTACTATTTTTCCCCTTTAGGGATAGACAATGAGAAGGAGTGTACTTAAGGTAGTTATACACATATTTTTATCTGAGAAAATTAGGCTGAAACTGTGAGCAGTTTCATATAGACTAAACAAGATCAAACACTTTTTTTTAAAAGTTGTGTGCTGATCAATGAATGGTATTCATTAGCTAAGAAATAGTGGTTTTAGAAGTTTATGAGAATAAATCTTCCTTTTACAGTACTTTAGATATTGTGATTGTTCTATCTTCTATATATCTCATCCTTGTTATCCTCTGTGGTGCATATTCTTCTTATGATGATAAGTAAAGCATAAGAAAACAAGAAGAAAATATGGAGGTTTCCTAAGGTTCCAATTTAGAGCTAGTCTACTATCCATTTCCCTATATTCCCAATACTAATGCCTAAAATCAGGGAAATACATTTTGCTTAAAATGAAGTTAAAGTACAAGTATGAACACAAGAAGGTATAAACCACTGGGTTTGATTATTTTGCCAATCACAATTAGCTTCACTAGTTACCGTGAATC
This sequence comes from Dipodomys spectabilis, assembly GCF_019054845.1. NCBI lineage: Eukaryota > Metazoa > Chordata > Mammalia > Rodentia > Heteromyidae > Dipodomys > Dipodomys spectabilis. Next base: position 61,293 of record NW_024871554.1, read on the forward strand.
CTCCTTTTTTTCAAAGTTGTAAGATAAGAAATAATGATACAAATCTGTCTTATGTCTCACTTCTTAATGTCTCAGCAACAGACAGGAGATAAATTTCCTCCTTTTTCAATTACCATGTATCTTCTTTACATAAAAATTCAAAGATATGGTCTGTCAGTCCTGTTCATTCACATAAACAAGGGAACAAAACTAATTTAGACAATCTTTTCTAAGAAAACATCCCGTCTCACAAACATAGTATGTTACTGAAAAACTTATTATTTTTTACAATTTATTTTAATATTCATATATATCTTCCACTAATTACAAGCCTACCCAGCCCATTCTTAACTCATGGCAATCACTAATGCATCAGTTATTTTTGCAATATTATTATTTCAAAAATATATAAATGAAACCATCCAATATATAGCCTTTCTGAATTAGCCTTTTAAATTTAGAATATTTATGTCTAGGATGCATGTATCACTAATATATTATTTTATAACTCAATATGATTTTGTGATTTCAGTGTGCCATAATTTGTGTAATCGTTTATCTTTTGAAGAATATATATCACTTGTTTCCAATTTTGGGGTATTGTAAATAAACCACAATACATAATTTTGTGTACGTTTTATATGAATATAGCTATTCATTTTATCTGGAATAACTCACCAAAATTAGTTGTTAAGATATATGATAGTGACATTTTTAAAACTTTATTTGGTATAGTTGACAAACATTGCATGTATTTAAAGTATAAGGAATAGTGTTAGATATTATATAATGATGCATAAATATTGCATAATGTTAATTAGTCACATAAAGTTGTTGTATGTGTATTTTAAGATACTTAAGATATATTCTCAGAAATTTTCAAGTATTTAACACATTATTATTTGCTATATACAGCATTCTACAAACTATATCGTATTCACTATAGCTCCATAGCTAATTTATCACATGACTTTGTATATTTGTTGTTAGTGGTACAACAAGTGGTTAAGTGTTGGAATTTCTTTCTGAAATTTTGAAAGTTTTCATCTTGAGAATAAAGTCTATAAATTAAATTCATTATATTTCATGAATGCCTTATTCACATAATAGTCTGAGGGTAGATTTGTAAACTGTACTGCAATGTATTTTGATATCAAATAATGTCAGATGATATTCGGTGTGGTATTATGTCAATGCTGAAGAGAGTTCAGATTTCAAAGTGCTTTGCATTTTAGAATTTTGGATTAAGAATGCTTGAATTTTGTCTTTCTGGGTGTTGCTTATTCCATTTAGCATAATGTCTTCAAAATTTATCTAACTGTTGCAATGTATATACCACATTTTCTTCAGTTGTTTATTCACATACTTTGGAGTTCTTTTTACAACTAATTCATTGCAAATAATGGTGCAAAAACAAAGAAGGTCAAGTAACTTTTCAACATACTGATTTAAATTCCTTTGAATATATACCCATTAAAGGAATTTTGATTTTTGAGGCTCTTCCTATTGGTTTTCATAATCACTGCAGTAATTGACATTTATACCAAGAGTATTGTGCATCCCCAAGCATTTCTAACAAGCGTGCTTTACCTTCTTAAAAATACTTGTCCTTTCTTTCTTCTTCAATAATGGCAATCCTAACATGTGGACATGGGGGAAATGACAGCTCCTCCAGGTTTTTTAAATTGTTATTGTAGAGTTGATATACAGAGGGGTTACAGTTACATGATTCAGGTAATGAGTAATGAGTACAATTCTTTTTGAACTGTCTCTCTTTATGTAGTTCTCTCCCAGTCTTTCCCTCCTGTCCCCACTGACAAGACATTCAGCACATTTTCCACATAATTTTTAGTGAGTATCACTGTTGTATTTGCTTATCTTTGTTCTACCTTTTATGTGTTACCCTCTACCCTCCCAAATACAAACTAACAAACAAGAGAAAAGGAAAAGAAAACAATAACAGTAACAATAGCAACTAAAGAATGGCTCTTGATTCCTTTTCTTGTAGTTCATCTCATAGAATATTATTTTGTATGATCAGTTCTCCATAGCTATTGAGCCGTTGTCTACCACTCCTATGCATAGCCTCTTTTGGTCTATATAATTTATTGTCTCAGTGTGCTGTGTGTGCATATATATATATATATATATATATATATATATATATATATATATATTCATTCAGTGTGTTTACGCGTAGAGTTATAAGCATATTCGAGTTACTACAAATGAGGGAAAGCATGTGGCTTATGTTTCTTTGGTTCTGGCTTCTCTTAATATAATTTTTTCTGTCTTTCCATTTCCTTTCAAATGGGAAAATACCATTCTTTCTGATGGATGAGTAGAACTTCATTGCATATATATGTCACATTTTCTTGATCCATTCTTCAACTGAGGGACATCTAAGTTGATTCCATTTCTTGGCTGTGGTGAACAACGCTGCAATAAACATGGATGTGCTGGTTGCTTTAGTGTGTCCTGGTTTATGGTCCAATGCATAAATGCCCAGGAGTAGGATTGCTGGGTCATAGGTGAGCTCTATGTTTAATCTTTTAAAGAACCTCCACACTGCTTTCCAGAGTGGTTGGACAAGTTTATGTCCCACCAACTGTATAACATTGTTCCTTTTTGGCCACATCCCTACCAGAATGGTAATTCTCCCCAAGCAATGTACAAATTCAATGCAATACTGGTCAAAATCCCAACAATTATCTTCAAAAAGTAGATAAATCAATCCAAAAACTTATATGGAATAATAAAAGACACATAATAGCAAAAAATAATCCTTAAAAGGAAGAACATAGCTTAAGGACTATCAATACCAAACTTCAAGCTTTATTACAAAGCCATAGTAAAAATAAAAAATGTCTTGGTATCAGCACAAGAAGAAGTCTGAGAACAGAATAGAAGACTCAGAAATATGCCCACAAACATATAGCCACCTAATATTTGATAAAGTAGCAAAAAACACAGGTTGGAAGAAAGACAGCCTCTTCAATAAATGTTGCTAGCAATATTGTATATCAACATGCAGAAAACTGAAGCTAGATACCATATATTACCTAGTACCAGAATCAATTCTAAATGGGTCAAAAACCTCAATGTAAGGCCAGATCCTAGAAAAATGTTACTAGAAGACATAGGGGAACCCTACTTCTTTTAGACATGGGGCAAAACTTCCTAAATAAAGATCCAGAATCACAACAAATCAAAGAAGGAACTTCTGCCTAGCAAAGGAAAAAGATAGCAAGATAAATAAGCCCACAGAATGTGAGAAAATCTTCACTAGCTATACAATAGGCAAGGATCTAATATCTGAAATATACTTAGATCTCAAAAAATTAACCCCAAAATATACCTTCAAGAACTCAACAATCCAATTAATAAATGAACTTCTCAGAGGAAGAAAAAAAGAATGGCCAATTTACACACGAAATGCTCAACATCTCTGGCCATAAAAGAAATGCAAATCAAAACAACACGGAGATTACTCCTCCTGTT
>NW_024871555.1:0-10000 GCF_019054845.1 Dipodomys spectabilis
AAAATTTACTTCCCTCCCCGGTGTAAGTTTCCTCCTTTCTTTGAGGAAACTCTTTGCTCCGTTCCCACAGTATACTCATTGTTTGGGCAAAAGCTCAGAGGAAGGGAGCTGCTCTTTTCCCTTCCACCACCCACCCCCACCTATTAGTTTTCTTTCCTAATAACTATTCGTTTATGAGGGACTGAAAAGTGAAGAAAATAGGATGTGTATGTGACTTCACTGGAGCCATTCATTAGGAAGCTGTCCGGCTGTCTTGTCTCTGAATTCCTGGTGGTGCTTTCCCAGGCCTCATTTCCCCCTGGAAATTATCCTGCTTGCCTCTGTGTTCAATTCTGGGAAGGAAGATAGGCCGAGATAAGGCAACATCTTGGCACAAAGCTGGAACACACGGCCACCTCGCCTCACGGGTACAGAGCCTAATCACCCTACCCGGAGGGTCCTCTGTCAATAGTTTCTTAGAACGATTTTTATTAGTTTAGTGGCCCTACTGAGGTTGAAATTCAAGGCCTCAACTCAGGCAGGCCGGCTCGGGGTGTGCGTGTTTGTTTCTTCTTCTTTCTCCTCCCCCCCTCCCCCCCCCCCCCCCCCCCCCGCCGCCAGGGCGCTTAAATCGTTGCCATGACGACATTTACAAGACAAAGGAAAGTTGCATGAAGTTCCTGAGTTGACTGGGGCTCCAGGCTTAAACCAGCCCACCCCACCCCCGCCCCCGCCCTGCCCTGAGTCCGCTGCGAAACACTCCTGCGGGGTGGGGAGGGGCGCCCAGCCCTCAGCTCCTGTAACTTCATTAGCGCGCGGGGTGGGGGGGGGGAGTGAATCAGCCTCCCCTCCCCCTCCCCGTCTTTACAAAAGTGGCCTCTTTTGCCCTTGGGCAGGAAAAGCCTGCGCGCTCTCTCTCGGGTCTTTTTCTGCTGGGACCCTCCCTGCCTACCACCAGCAGCCACTGACTTCCTGCAAGATGGAGTTGTCAGACTGCTTCCACCCGCCCGCTGCCAGTAGTATGCCTCCCGCCCAAGCCCGCCAGGGACAGAATGGGAGGGGCGGGCGGGGAAGCTGGCATGCTTGCCTGTGCTCTGCCCTCTGCCCCTCCGGGAGGCATGACTGTGACCGTGGGATGTCCCCGTGGCCGACCCCTAAGCTCCCACCCTCTGGACGGAGGAGAGTGAGGGGGAAAAAGGAGTTCAGGAGTCTTGTCTCCCCTCCATCTTCCCGCCTAGGTCAGGCCAGGATCTGCCTCTCTTCTCCCTGTCCCTGTTCCCCGTTCCTCTAAAGGAGTGACTGGAGAAACTGTCCGTCTGTGTTTGTGATTGTGATTAACATCGCAAAAACCTTCAAAGAATCTCAGATCGGTTAGAAGCCCGTTGGGTTTCACTTCTCAGGCGTGAGGGGTTGTTATCTCCCCCGCCCTCTCTCTTGATTTTTTTTTTTTACAAATTGTTAGGGAAATGGTGACATACAGAACGGTTAAAGTATGCCAGTCCGCACCGGTGGCTCGCGTCTGTAATCCTAGCTGCTCAGGAGGCTGAGAGCTGAGGATCACGGTTCAAAGCCAGCCAGGGCAGGAAAGTCACCAGACTCTTATCTCCAATAAGGCACTGGAAAATCGGAAGTGGCGCTGTGGCTCAAGCGGTAGAGCGCTCGCTTTGAGCTGAAGAGTTTAGGGACAGCACCCAGGCCCAGAGTTTAAGAAACACCACCGACCCCCCCCCCAAAAAAAAAAAAGGATAGGAAAGATTACATTACATAAGTGGGGTAGGAAGAGTACATTTTTTTTTAATTAATAAGTTTTTTTTTTGTTTTTGTTTTTGTTTTTTTTTCTCGTGGGGCTTGAACTCTGGGCTTGGGCGCTATCCTGCCCGGGCTGGCTTTGAACCGCGATCCTCAGATCTCAGCCTCCTGAGTAGCTAGGATTACAGGCGTGAGCCACCGGCGCCCGGCTAATGAGTTGTTTTAATTGTGAAAATACTTACAGAGTGGTTACAATGACAGGAGCAAGAGCAAGGAAATGAGTACATTTCTTATCAAGCATTGCTGCCTCCTCCTTTGTTTCCATTCCTGCCCTCCCATTTCCCCCCACCCCCAAAAAAAGAGTACATTTTTTTTGGACAATGTCACCCCTTCCCTGGCTCTCTCACAGATTTTCCCTCCCTCAAGTTCTGTTTGTTCCCCAGCCACAGGTTGTGTGTCAACATAGTGTCTAGTGAGTGCCACTGTTGCACTTCTTCATCCTGGGTCCCTCCATTTCTTGCCCCTCCCGGAAATAGATGAAGGAAGAAACAATGGGGGGGGGGGGGGAGAGAAAACAAAATAACGTCGATGATAACAAACACAAAGAAAGGGGAAGACTTCTTATATGATCAGAGGTATATAGGCATTGCACTTTGGTGAGCCTCATGTCTTCAATTAAGCAACCCAAAGGCCAGAAGTGGAGTTTTGGCTCAAATGGCAGACTGCCAGTCTCTCTGTTTTTTTTTTTTTGGCACGGGGTAGGGGGTGTCCGGTCGTGGGCCTGAACTCTGGGCCTGGGCGCTGTCCCTCAGCTCTTCAGGTTAAGGCTAGCACTCTACCACTTGAGCCACAATGCCACTTCCGGCTTTTTTCTGCTTATGTGGTGCTGAGGAATCGAATCCGGGGCCTCATGCACGCAAGGCAAGCGCTCTACCACTGAGCCACCTTGCCAGCCCCAGAGTGCCAGTCTTGAGCACAAGAGCCACGGGACAGCACTCAGGCTCTGAGTTCAAGTCCCAGGATTGGGGCGTGCACACACACACCCTGCACCCCTTGATCTTTGCTGCTGTTTCCTACCACACAGACACAGGCACGCATGGCAGCATGTGATCTACCTCTTCCCCTCCCCCCCCACACACTTTGCACTGCCACCACCGCCGCCGCCGCCACCAACTATAGCAACAGACTTCCTAGGCTTCCCCTCCGCGCCCGCCACCCTCCCCCCCCCCCCCCCCCCCCCGGCCCCTAGTTTAGATCGATGAACCAAAGTGTCCCCACTGCACGTTCGGCTCTGGCAAATATCAGATAGGATTACAGTGATGAGGAGAGAGGCGAGACCCGCCATGGATTGACTGTAGATCCCAGAGGACAGAATGCCAGCCCAGGCCCATTCATGGGTCAAGCCAGGAAAATGTTTTTTGGTTTTGTTTTTGTTTTTCATTTGCGGTCTCTCTCCACACCCGGTGTGCTTTGTCTGTCTGTCTCTCTGTGCGATAGGGGTTTGCCATTCATGACCTGTGTGGGCGGGGATGCTGGGGCGTGTGTGTGTGTGTGTGTGTGTGTGTGTGTGTGTCTGTGTGTGTCTGTGTGTGTGTGTGTGCGTGCGTGCGTGTGTGTGTGTGTGTGTGTGTGTGTGTGTGTGTGTGTGCGCGCGCGCGGGTGAGGGGGAGGTGTTCCTTCCTCACAAGACCTTCCTAAAGTGTCGGTTCGGTCTGGATCGATCTTGGGCCTGACGTTGTTTTTCCTTGTTTCGGGGTGCCACCTACTGGACACCGTGTGGAGTGACAGGGAGTGATTCGGGGCTGATGGCGGAGGCTGGCGACTCTCGCGAGAGTCTCGCAGACTCTCGCGAGAGTCGCGATGAGGTATCGCCGGCTCTCTTCTGCGGCTTTATTTACAACAAAACAAAATGAAACCACAGCAAACAAGGAAATTTTCTTGAAGGGAGGGCCGAGCGGAGGGGGAGGGGGGCCCGCAGGGGGTGTTTCTTTTCGTTATTTTCTGGACACGGAATTCGTTTGGATATTACGTCTTATGAGCGAACTGTACCAGTTTATTTACGGTTGTAATTTATATACAGTAACACAAATGTCTTTACGTCAGTATTATGAAAAAGGGTCCCACGGCTGCAGTGGGTGAAAGATTGAGACGGGAACATTTCTCAAGGAGTGCCAAGAAAATGGAAAACAGGCAATGCAATAGTTCAGGGAGAGTTATAAATATCAAGTGCTGCCCTAGGTGAAATTTCATGCAAATGTCCTCACCCACTCAGGCAAACTTTTTATATAGGTATCAGAATAAAATTTCTTGAACTATATAGACTTTTATTCACTTGATTTCCCTTAAGTAAGTTAAAATAACTGGCTGTTGACAGGGCACATCTGGATATTTCTATCGGTCCCATAGAGATAATCTGTTAAATTTTAGAACACGGTAGATTATATTTGCTATTTCCCCAAATGGACTTTACAAAAGCCATCCGTGGCCCCAAAGATGTATCTGGACCTCTCATCATGTGTGACTAAATAGGCCTCAGTGAATTAAGCTGAGAAAGCTGCAAAACAAAGCAGATCACTTCAGTTATGGAACATGAAGAGAACAAAAGTAGCTTTATGCCACTGGATCTTTAGTGAGAAGATAGAATAAAAAGAAGAAAAAAATATTGGAGGATGCAATATAAACCAATTGAAACGTTTCCAACCGATGATCTGGCTTTGAAGTGGCTATTTACTGGTGTGGTCCTAGACCATGGTGTCCAGAAGGATACATCAATGTGTTTTGAAAGATCCTAAACCAAATATACTTGTAATAATGACAGGTACGTTTCTGTCCTCCTAATTCCAGCTTTAATCCTAACACGTCCGGTTGTGATAATACGTTCACAGTCGTGCCACTTAGGGATATCACGTCTTATGTCTTCTCTGCAATATCTTAAATGCTCAGAGAAGTTACACCTTCTGACAAAAGGACGTTATGTGTGTCACCCGCACGGGGACACACACACACACTCTGTTTGCCCGGAGTGCTGTGTAGCTTACCATGTCCAGTTATAGTTTAGGTCTAGCATCCACATAGGAGGGAAAACACGTGCCGTGCCGTTGGTCGGTCGGTCGGTCGGTCTGTCTGTCTGTCTTTCCGCCGGTCTGTCTTCCCCTGGCATCACCTGTTCTAGGTTCTTCTCCGCCGCCGGCAACCCCCTCCCCCCCCCCCCCCCCCCGCCCCTCGCGCTCCTAGTCCGTCGATCTACTTCCCTCTGTCTGACATAATCTTATTCTTATTCTTTGGGGAATGGATGAATAAACTTTTACCTTGTGGATATTGTACACACACCGTAACGTGTGTGTGTGTGTGTGTGTGTGTGTGTGTGTGTGTGTGTGTGTGTGTTGACGGAATAGAGTGTTTGCCATGCCTGAACCCCTGGCTCTGCCTCTCTACCCGTCTGTGATGCGATGTGTGTGCTGGGGCACTTGTGCCTGCGTATGTTCCCAGTGCGAACTCCAAAGAGAAGTACGCCCGCCGGGCCTGTGGGTTCTAACCATGCTTCACCCCCGGGCGATAGGATCGCCCCTCTGACTGACGCCTCCACTCTGTTTGGGCCGGGGCCCCTCGTCTCTCCCTGTGTTTCCTCCTAGGGTTCCCTACCTGCCCTCCCCCCAGCCCCGCACACACACACACACACACACACACACACACACACACACACACACACACACACTGTGCACCGCCACGCTCGGGTCCAGGTCCTCCACCACAGGCATGTGAGTGATGATGCCTCTACCCTCCGACACCTGTGTGTAGGGTTTAGATTCATCGCCTCATGCCCCGAATCCTGCTCCAGAGAGAGAGTGGCAGAGCCTATTAGAAAAGGCTAGCTGTCTGGACAGGCTAGAGTACGAACCGGTGAGAAGGTCGTTCCGTCCGGTGCGGTGCCCGGGGGATAAGCGTCACACGGGTGCCACCTCCCCTTCCTTCCCCACCCAGCCAGCAGCGGCTCTCGTTTGGCTTTCCTGTCATTCGGTGATGGGTGAGTGGACTCACGCTTCCCATTGCACGGTCACCGTGGTTTTCCAGACCTGTGTGTGTGACGTAGCTATTCTCTGTGTGTTAGAAGAAACCTCTCTCTGGCCTTCCCCCTGCCCTTTCCCTGCCTGTGAGGGGTGGCGGGTGGGGGCGGGGGGAGGGAGTGTGTTGTGGGGCGGGCGAGGAGCGGACTTTCACAAGTGAGCGGGGTGCCTCCCGACGGCTCGTCTCTTGGTGGAGCCGACCCATCTTTGGGAGTTTTTTTTTTTTTTTTTTTTTCTCTTTCTGGTTTCCATCTGGGGGAAAAAGAAAACAAAACGTACAAACAACCCCCCCCACTCCCCCCCCCCCCCAAAAAAAAAAAAAAGACGGGCAGGCAGACGGTGGGACGAGCGCTCACTTGCCCTTTTCTGGCCATGTTGGGCGGGGGTGGGGGGTCTTGCCACGGGCGGCGGAGGTCGTGCGGGTGGCCGGTTCGTTTTCTCTCGTGGTGCGGGCCTGCCGTCTTTGCCGCCCCTTCCTGCTTGGGACCGATCCCAGCTTCCCGGTTCTCGGGTTCGGGCCGCTCTGTTCGGGCGAATCTCGTCCTGGTTCCTGGTTTCACTTTGGTCGCTGGCGGCGGCGGCGGCGGCGGCGGCGGCGGCGGCGGCGGCGGCGGCGGCGGCTCGATCTCGGTCTAGGTCTCTGGTGGCTCTGGTGTCGTTCGTGAGGTCGCAGAGAGGACCCGGCTGCAGGTCCTGACCTAGGTTGTGCCACTCGGTGCGTGGCGGTGGTGAGTGAGGCGATTTGTTTCCGTGTTCTGTGTCTCCGGAGCTCAGAGCCGGCCGGCGCGCGCCGATCCGGGGTACGGCGGCTCGGTGGAGTCGGTCGTTGGAAGGCGGTTGTCGTGCTCCCCCTGGCGTCCGCTTTGATATGACAGTCCCCTCGTTCTCAGCCGAGCGAGCGAGTGGAGGAGGAGGAGGTCTGGCGGCAGCGAGCCGGGCGGAGGCCCGGCCTCTGCCGGGTGCCGGGCGCGACTGTCGCCGTGGTGTCGCTGTGGCGCCGGGGCGGCTGTTCTGTCGGACTTTGCGCCCGCAGGCGAGCGCGGGGTGGGGCCGTGCGTCGCCGCTCTCTCTTCGGTGCCCGGTCTGTGCGGGGGGTGGCAGCTTTGTCGGGTCGACCAGTAGTTCTGTCTGGGCCCGACGCCTTGTCCTCCTCCCCTCCCTGGACTCTGGTCTTTGAGGGCGAAAAAAGGAGAGTACGAGGGACGTCTCGGGAGTCGGGGGAGAGGGTCCCCGGGTGAGCCGATAGGTGGTGGGGCCGGTCCCGGCCCGGACTCGGACCCCCCCCCCTCCCCGGAGTCACCTCCGAGTGAGCGCTTGGCGCGTGCCGGGCGCGAGGGCCTGGGTCGCCGGCCCCGTGTGGTCTCCCTCCACGGCCTCCTCCACGGCCCCGGAGGCCGGAGGACAGACCTCTCCGGCGGGAGGAGCCGTGGGCACGGCCGAGGCGAGCCTCGGGGCCGGGACCTACGCCCCCCCCATCCCCGACATAGGATGGTCGTCGGAGTCACCTCCGAGTGAGCGCTTGGCGCGTGCCGGGAGCGAGGGCCTGGGTCGCCGGCCCCGTGTGGCCTCCCTCCACGGCCTCCTCCACGGCCCCGGAGGCCGGAGGACAGACCTCTCCGGCGGGAGGAGCCGCGGGCACGGCCGAGGCGAGCCTCGGGGCCGGGACCTACCTACCATCTGCGGGGACTTGCCCGGTGGGCCCTGCGTAGGGGAAAACTCGAGGCGGAGGGAGCACCTCGGGAGTCGGGGACCCGAGCCCGGGAGTCCCGGGTGTGTGCGTGCTGGCGGCAGGGCGCTCACCACCGACCCCGCGCGGTGTGGGTGTGGTGGTTGGGTGCCTCTCGGAGTGGGTGCCTCGCGTCTGCCGGGGGAAGGCTCCCCGTACCGCCCGTGCGGTGAGCCCGTGCACACCCGGGGTGTGTGCCTGCGAGGTAGTGGGGCGGGAGCGTCCCTTGACCCCGCTCCCGCCCTGGCTCTTCGTCTGTCTTCGCCTTATGTGGTCGACCAGCTGTCCCTGAGAGTTCCGTGTCTGGCTCTGTTGGGGACGTGTTGGGGACAGGTGTCCCTGATGTGGTTTCCGAGAGGTCCCTGTCGCCAGCGAGTTGTCGCCCCTGCCTGACGACCTGATTTTGGCGTGGTGACGTGAGGATTTTGTACCTGCAGGAGGGTGCTGGCATGCTGTGTCCCGGTGGCTGTCAGCGGGTCTCTGGGGGCTCTCTCGGATGCTGTGTGCCGGGCCTTTCCCGTCTCTTCCCGGTCCGGGTCCCCCTGTCCTTCCCCTCACACCCTGGGCTCCCGCTGCCCTGGGCAGGCCCTGTGTCCCTGTGGTGGCTCGTGGGTGTGGTGGTGGTTGGCGGCTGAGTGAGTCCCGTCGTCCTTGATCTCTCCCCCGCTCCCGGTGCCGGATTCTGGCCCTTGCCTCGGCACGCTGAGGAGGAGAGTGGTTGGTTGCCTGGGGTGTGCATAGGTAGGGCCCGCACGGTGTGCTTCCCTCGCCGTGGCCGGCTTGAGGAGGAAAAAGGGGGGGGGGGCCGCGGGGGCCGCCGGCCGCCGAGTCCGGACTCTTGCGTGTGCGGCATCCCCGTTCTGCCGTTGGGCTCGCCCGACCTCCGTGACTTTTTTTTTTCCTTCCTCCTATCGCCCCTAGCTCCAACTCCCCCGACCTGCCGCTTCCCGATGGCGGGCCTGGTCGGCCGCTGAGCTGCGCTACCTCCCGAGCGCTGTCCGTGGCTTTTTTTCTTTTTCTTTTTTTTTTTTCTTTTGTTTTTCCTCCCTTTCTAGCTTCTTCGGTCCTGTGCCCGGCAGAGGTGTCCTGGTTATCCCGAGTGCCAGGGACGCTTAATCCCCGTGGTATTTTTTTCATTTTTTTTTTTTTTTCTTTTTACCTCGCTCCTTACTCACGGAAGGGTGTCTGTCCTGGCTACGCTTTTATCCCCAGGCTGTTGGCCCTCTCAGGAGCCGAGCTTCCCTGGGCCACCGCCTCCCGAGTGCCGCGTGGCTGCCTTCTCCCACCCCCTCGGTGTGATTGATGTGGTGACGTTGCGATCTCCTTCGGGCCCGGGCCTAAGCTGCGCCAGGCGAGGGACGGACATTCATGGCGAATGGGACCGCTCTTCTCGTTCTGCCCGTGGGCCCCTGCCCTCACCCGTCCCACCGTGCCGGCGCCGGTGGTGTGCGGGGAGGCGGGGGTGCGGCAACCGGGCCCGGCTGCGCTCTCCCTGCCCTCGCCGTGAGGTCGGGGACTTGTACACGCTGGAGGAGGGGGGCGCCCTGATCTTGCTCCTCTCTTCCCGTGACTCGTTATCGGCACGGGGGTCGGCTCTCTCCGCGGAGAGGGAGGGTCGGTGCTCCGTGCTTGCCCGTGCTGTGTGGTGTGAAAAACCGCGCCTCGCGCTCTGCCCTCTTGCGGTGCTCCCGGAACGCTCCCGGTTGGTTCTCTCAGGTGCCTGAGGCTGAGTGGTGGTGTCGTTCCCGATCCTGGCGTTGTCCGCTGCCTTGTGCCAGCCTGCTGCCCGTGGTGTGTCCCGGCCGTCCTCGGGTTCGTGGGGCTTTTGTGCGAGTGAGAAGTTACCGTTGAGATTGACGTCTCTGCTTGGGGGGGGGGGTCGAGGCGGTTCCCCAGAGGAGCGCTCTTCCCTTGTTGCGCTGGGCGGTGGCTTCCCCGCATGAGCTGCCGCCCTGGTCCTGGCTTGTCTTCCCTGCCGTGTCACCTGGCTTTCATCGCACCGGGGGACCTGAGATGTTGCAGTGGGAGGCGAGCGGGGCCCGTGCGGGCTTCCCGCCCGTGTGCGCGACTTTGCTCTGGCCCCGCACGGCAAGGCCGACCGACCAGGGTTGGTGTTGCTGCTGCCGCAGACCCCCCCTGTGCCCCACCCCTCCCTGCCCCCCGTGGTGGGAAGGATGGACGCCTCTGATGTGTGCTGGTTCCCGGCGGGGTTCCCGTCGGGGTTGGGTGCGGGCCACCCTCAGAGTGAGGAGAGGTTCTCTAGCGATCCTCGTTCGGGAAGCGGCGTGCGCTGCTGGGTTGGCGGGGGCCCGCCCCCGATGGGCTCCCGCGGCCCTGCCGCTCCCTGCCCCGCTTTTGAGCGCTAGTGGCTGCCCGCGTCGGTAAACTGCGTGCCCGCGCCTCCCCCCTCCGAGCTGGGGGAGGGTCCCGCGGGACCTCTCCCGGGCCGTCGTCTGGTGTGGTGAGTGGAGGACGTTCCCGA
>NW_024871556.1:15000-25000 GCF_019054845.1 Dipodomys spectabilis
TAAACCTCAACCTCACCCTCATCCTAACCCTCACCCTCACCCTAAACATCAACCTAACCGTAACCCTCTAAACCAAACCCTAACTCTAACCCTAACCTTCACCCTAACCCTAAACTTACCTCTCACCCTAACCCTCACCCTAACCCTAACCCTAAACTTTCCCTAACGCTAACCCTAACATTAACCCTCACCCTCATACTAAACATCACTCTAACGCTAACCCTCACCCTAACCCTAACCCTAAGCCTCATCCTAACCCTACCCCTCAACTTAACCTTCACCCTCCCCTAATCCTCACCCTAACTCTAACCCTAACTCTTACCTAAACAAAACCCTCACCCACACCCTCAACTTAACCCTCACCATAACCCTTACCTCACCCTAAACCTAACTCTAACCCTCAGCCTAAACCTAACCCTCACCCTAACCCTAAACCTACCCCTCACGCTAACCCTCATCCGAACCCTCACCCTAAACCTAACCCTCACCCTAAACCTAACCCTAACCCTCAACCTCACCGTAACACTCACCGTCACCCTAACACTCAACCTAACCCAAACCCTCACCCACACCCTAACCATCACACTCACCCGAACCCTAAACCTTACCCTAACCCTAAACCTCACCCTAAACATCACCCTAACCCTAACCTTCACCCTCACCCTCACCCTCACAATAAACATCAACTTAACCCTACATCTCAGCCTAACCCTAACCCTCTACCTGACCCTAAACCTCACCCTGACCCTCACCCTAACCCTAACCCTAACCCTAACCCTCACCGTAAACCTTACCCTTAACCTAACCCTCAACCTAAACCTAACCCTCACCCTAAACCTAACCCTCACACTAACCTTAACCCTAACCCTCACCCTCACCCTCTCAATACCCCTAACCCTAACCCTAATCTTAACACTGACCCTCACCCTCACCCTAACCCTAACCCTAACCCTTAACCTCACTCTCACCTTAACCCTCACATTCACCCTAAACCTCACCCTAACCCTACGCCTACCCCTCTCCCTAACCCTCACATTAACGCTAACCCTAACCCTAACCCCAACCCTAACCCTACCCCTAACTCTCAACCTCACACTAACCCTAAACCTAACCTTCACCCTCATCCTAACCCTAATCCTCACCCACACCCTAACCCTCAAACTCACCTGAAGCCTCTCCCTCACCCGAACCCTCATCCTCACCCTAAATCTCACCCTAAACATCACCCAAACCCTAACCCTCACCCTAACCCTAAACTTAACCCTCATCCTCACCCTAACCTTCACCCTAACCCTTATCCTCACCCTAACCCTAACCCTAACCCTAACCCTAACCCTAACCCTAACCCTAACCCTAACCCTAACCCTAACCCTAACCATAACCCTGACCCTAACCCTAACCCTAACCCTAACCCTAACCCTAACCCTAACCCTGACCCTAACCCTGACCCTGACCCTGACCCTGACCCTGACCCTGACCCTGACCCTGACCCTGACCCTGACCCTGACCCTGACCCTAACCCTAACCCTAACCCTAACCCTGACCCTAACCCTAACCCTAACCCTAACCCTAACCCTAACCCTAACCCTGACCCTAAGCCTAACCCTAACCCTAACCCTAACCCTAACCGTAACCCTCACTCTGACCCTCACGCTAACACTCACCCTAACCCTAACCCTAAACCTTATCCTCACCTTAACCCTCACCCTAACCCTTACCCTCATCCTTTCCCTAACCCTAACCCTCACCCTCACCCTAACCCTAACCCAAACAATAACCCTAATGATCATCCTAACCCTAACCCTCACACTCACCCAAACCCAAACCTTAACCGTAACCCTCACCTTCACCCTCAACCTAAACCTCAACCTCACCCTCATCCTAACCCTCACCCTCACCCTAAACATCAACCTAACCGTAACCCTCTAAACCAAACCCTAACTCTAACCCTAACCTTCACCCTAACCCTAAACTTACCTCTCACCCTAACCCTCACCCTAACCCTAACCCTAAACTTTCCCTAACGCTAACCCTAACATTAACCCTCACCCTCATACTAAACATCACTCTAACGCTAACCCTCACCCTAACCCTAACCCTAAGCCTCATCCTAACCCTACCCCTCAACTTAACCTTCACCCTCCCCTAATCCTCACCCTAACTCTAACCCTAACCCTTACCTAAACAAAACCCTCACCCACACCCTCAACTTAACCCTCACCATAACCCTTACCTCACCCTAAACCTAACTCTAACCCTCAGCCTAAACCTAACCCTCACCCTAACCCTAAACCTACCCCTCACGCTAACCCTCATCCGAACCCTCACCCTAAACCTAACCCTCACCCTAAACCTAACCCTAACCCTCAACCTCACTGTAACACTCACCGTCACCCTAACACTCAACCTAACCCAAACCCTCACCCACACCCTAACCATCACACTCACCCGAACCCTAAACCTTACCCTAACCCTAAACCTCACCCTAAACATCACCCTAACCCTAACCTTCACCCTCACCCTCACCCTCACAATAAACATCAACTTAACCCTACATCTCAGCCTAACCCTAACCCTCTACCTGACCCTAAACCTCACCCTGACCCTCACCCTAACCCTAACCCTAACCCTAACCCTCACCGTAAACCTTACCCTTAACCTAACCCTCAACCTAAACCTAACCCTCACCCTAAACCTAACCCTCACACTAACCTTAACCCTAACCCTCACCCTCACCCTCTCAATACCCCTAACCCTAACCCTAATCTTAACACTGACCCTCACCCTCA
The DNA here is from genome assembly GCF_019054845.1 of Dipodomys spectabilis. NCBI lineage: Eukaryota > Metazoa > Chordata > Mammalia > Rodentia > Heteromyidae > Dipodomys > Dipodomys spectabilis. Next base: position 17,790 of record NW_024871556.1, read on the forward strand.
CCCTAACCCTAACCCTAACCCTTAACCTCACTCTCACCTTAACCCTCACATTCACCCTAAACCTCACCCTAACCCTACGCCTACCCCTCTCCCTAACCCTCACATTAACGCTAACCCTAACCCTAACCCCAACCCTAACCCTACCCCTAACTCTCAACCTCACACTAACCCTAAACCTAACCTTCACCCTCATCCTAACCCTAATCCTCACCCACACCCTAACCCTCAAACTCACCTGAAGCCTCTCCCTCACCCGAACCCTCATCCTCACCCTAAATCTCACCCTAAACATCACCCAAACCCTAACCCTCACCCTAACCCTAAACTTAACCCTCATCCTCACCCTAACCCTCACCCTAACCCTTATCCTCACCCTAACCCTAACCCTAACCCTAACCCTAACCCTAACCCTAACCCTAACCCTAACCCTAACCCTAACCCTAACCCTAACCCTGACCCTAACCCTAACCCTAACCCTAACCCTAACCCTAACCCTGACCCTAACCCTGACCCTGACCCTGACCCTGACCCTGACCCTGACCCTGACCCTGACCCTGACCCTGACCCTGACCCTGACCCTAACCCTAACCCTAACCCTAACCCTGACCCTAACCCTAACCCTAACCCTAACCCTAACCCTAACCCTAACCCTAACCCTGACCCTAAGCCTAACCCTAACCCTAACCCTAACCCTAACCGTAACCCTCACTCTGACCCTCACGCTAACACTCACCCTAACCCTAACCCTAAACCTTATCCTCACCTTAACCCTCACCCTAACCCTTACCCTCATCCTTTCCCTAACCCTAACCCTCACCCTCACCCTAACCCTAACCCAAACAATAACCCTAATGATCATCCTAACCCTAACCCTCACACTCACCCAAACCCAAACCTTAACCGTAACCCTCACCTTCACCCTCAACCTAAACCTCAACCTCACCCTCATCCTAACCCTCACCCTCACCCTAAACATCAACCTAACCGTAACCCTCTAAACCAAACCCTAACTCTAACCCTAACCTTCACCCTAACCCTAAACTTACCTCTCACCCTAACCCTCACCCTAACCCTAACCCTAAACTTTCCCTAACGCTAACCCTAACATTAACCCTCACCCTCATACTAAACATCACTCTAACGCTAACCCTCACCCTAACCCTAACCCTAAGCCTCATCCTAACCCTACCCCTCAACTTAACCTTCACCCTCCCCTAATCCTCACCCTAACTCTAACCCTAACCCTTACCTAAACAAAACCCTCACCCACACCCTCAACTTAACCCTCACCATAACCCTTACCTCACCCTAAACCTAACTCTAACCCTCAGCCTAAACCTAACCCTCACCCTAACCCTAAACCTACCCCTCACGCTAACCCTCATCCGAACCCTCACCCTAAACCTAACCCTCACCCTAAACCTAACCCTAACCCTCAACCTCACCGTAACACTCACCGTCACCCTAACACTCAACCTAACCCAAACCCTCACCCACACCCTAACCATCACACTCACCCGAACCCTAAACCTTACCCTAACCCTAAACCTCACCCTAAACATCACCCTAACCCTAACCTTCACCCTCACCCTCACCCTCACAATAAACATCAACTTAACCCTACATCTCAGCCTAACCCTAACCCTCTACCTGACCCTAAACCTCACCCTGACCCTCACCCTAACCCTAACCCTAACCCTAACCCTCACCGTAAACCTTACCCTTAACCTAACCCTCAACCTAAACCTAACCCTCACCCTAAACCTAACCCTCACACTAACCTTAACCCTAACCCTCACCCTCACCCTCTCAATACCCCTAACCCTAACCCTAATCTTAACACTGACCCTCACCCTCACCCTAACCCTAACCCTAACCCTTAACCTCACTCTCACCTTAACCCTCACATTCACCCTAAACCTCACCCTAACCCTACGCCTACCCCTCTCCCTAACCCTCACATTAACGCTAACCCTAACCCTAACCCCAACCCTAACCCTACCCCTAACTCTCAACCTCACACTAACCCTAAACCTAACCTTCACCCTCATCCTAACCCTAATCCTCACCCACACCCTAACCGTCTAACTCACCTGAAGCCTCTCCCTCACCCGAACCCTCATCCTCACCCTAAATCTCACCCTAAACATCACCCAAACCCTAACCCTCACCCTAACCCTAAACTTAACCCTCATCCTCACCCTAACCCTCACCCTAACCCTTATCCTCACCCTAACCCTAACCCTAACCCTAACCCTAACCCTAACCCTAACCCTAACCCTAACCCTAACCCTAACCCTAACCCTAACCCTGACCCTAACCCTAACCCTAACCCTAACCCTGACCCTGACCCTGACCCTGACCCTGACCCTGACCCTGACCCTGACCCTGACCCTGACCCTGACCCTGACCCTGACCCTAACCCTAACCCTAACCCTAACCCTGACCCTAACCCTAACCCTAACCCTAACCCTAACCCTAACCCTAACCCTGACCCTAAGCCTAACCCTAACCCTAACCCTAACCCTAACCGTAACCCTCACTCTGACCCTCACGCTAACACTCACCCTAACCCTAACCCTAAACCTTATCCTCACCTTAACCCTCACCCTAACCCTTACCCTCATCCTTTCCCTAACCCTAACCCTCACCCTCACCCTAACCCTAACCCAAACAATAACCCTAATGATCATCCTAACCCTAACCCTCACACTCACCCAAACCCAAACCTTAACCGTAACCCTCACCTTCACCCTCAACCTAAACCTCAACCTCACCCTCATCCTAACCCTCACCCTCACCCTAAACATCAACCTAACCGTAACCCTCTAAACCAAACCCTAACTCTAACCCTAACCTTCACCCTAACCCTAAACTTACCTCTCACCCTAACCCTCACCCTAACCCTAACCCTAAACTTTCCCTAACGCTAACCCTAACATTAACCCTCACCCTCATACTAAACATCACTCTAACGCTAACCCTCACCCTAACCCTAACCCTAAGCCTCATCCTAACCCTACCCCTCAACTTAACCTTCACCCTCCCCTAATCCTCACCCTAACTCTAACCCTAACCCTTACCTAAACAAAACCCTCACCCACACCCTCAACTTAACCCTCACCATAACCCTTACCTCACCCTAAACCTAACTCTAACCCTCAGCCTAAACCTAACCCTCACCCTAACCCTAAACCTACCCCTCACGCTAACCCTCATCCGAACCCTCACCCTAAACCTAACCCTCATCCTAAACCTAACCCTAACCCTTAACCTCACCGTAACACTCACCGTCACCCTAACACTCAACCTAACCCAAACCCTCACCCACACCCTAACCATCACACTCACCCGAACCCTAAACCTTACCCTAACCCTAAACCTCACCCTAAACATCACCCTAACCCTAACCTTCACCCTCACCCTCACCCTCACAATAAACATCAACTTAACCCTACATCTCAGCCTAACCCTAACCCTCTACCTGACCCTAAACCTCACCCTGACCCTCACCCTAACCCTAACCCTAACCCTAACCCTCACCGTAAACCTTACCCTTAACCTAACCCTCAACCTAAACCTAACCCTCACCCTAAACCTAACCCTCACACTAACCTTAACCCTAACCCTCACCCTCACCCTCTCAATACCCCTAACCCTAACCCTAATCTTAACACTGACCCTCACCCTCACCCTAACCCTAACCCTAACCCTTAACCTCACTCTCACCTTAACCCTCACATTCACCCTAAACCTCACCCTAACCCTACGCCTACCCTTCTCCCTAACCCTCACATTAACGCTAACCCTAACCCTAACCCCAACCCTAACCCTACCCCTAACTCTCAACCTCACACTAACCCTAAACCTAACCTTCACCCTCATCCTAACCCTAATCCTCACCCACACCCTAACCGTCTAACTCACCTGAAGCCTCTCCCTCACCCGAACCCTCATCCTCACCCTAAATCTCACCCTAAACATCACCCAAACCCTAACCCTCACCCTAACCCTAAACTTAACCCTCATCCTCACCCTAACCCTCACCCTAACCCTTATCCTCACCCTAACCCTAACCCTAACCCTAACCCTAACCCTAACCCTAACCCTAACCCTAACCCTAACCCTAACCCTAACCCTAACCCTAACCCTAACCCTAACCCTGACCCTGACCCTGACCCTGACCCTGACCCTGACCCTGACCCTGACCCTGACCCTGACCCTGACCCTGACCCTGACCCTGACCCTAACCCTAACCCTAACCCTAACCCTGACCCTAACCCTAACCCTAACCCTAACCCTAACCCTAACCCTAACCCTGACCCTAAGCCTAACCCTATCCCTAACCCTAACCCTAACCGTAACCCTCACTCTGACCCTCACGCTAACACTCACCCTAACCCTAACCCTAAACCTTATCCTCACCTTAACCCTCACCCTAACCCTTACCCTCATCCTTTCCCTAACCCTAACCCTCACCCTCACCCTAACCCTAACCCAAACAATAACCCTAATGATCATCCTAACCCTAACCCTCACACTCACCCAAACCCAAACCTTAACCGTAACCCTCACCTTCACCCTCAACCTAAACCTCAACCTCACCCTCATCCTAACCCTCACCCTCACCCTAAACATCAACCTAACCGTAACCCTCTAAACCAAACCCTAACTCTAACCCTAACCTTCACCCTAACCCTAAACTTACCTCTCACCCTAACCCTCACCCTAACCCTAACCCTAAACTTTCCCTAACGCTAACCCTAACATTAACCCTCACCCTCATACTAAACATCACTCTAACGCTAACCCTCACCCTAACCCTACCCCTCAACTTAACCTTCACCCTCCCCTAATCCTCACCCTAACTCTAACCCTAACCCTTACCTAAACAAAACCCTCACCCACACCCTCAACTTAACCCTCACCATAACCCTTACCTCACCCTAAACCTAACTCTAACCCTCAGCCTAAACCTAACCCTCACCCTAACCCTAAACCTACCCCTCACGCTAACCCTCATCCGAACCCTCACCCTAAACCTAACCCTCACCCTAAACCTAACCCTAACCCTCAACCTCACCGTAACACTCACCGTCACCCTAACACTCAACCTAACCCAAACCCTCACCCACACCCTAACCATCACACTCACCCGAACCCTAAACCTTACCCTAACCCTAAACCTCACCCTAAACATCACCCTAACCCTAACCTTCACCCTCACCCTCACCCTCACAATAAACATCAACTTAACCCTACATCTCAGCCTAACCCTAACCCTCTACCTGACCCTAAACCTCACCCTGACCCTCACCCTAACCCTAACCCTAACCCTAACCCTCACCGTAAACCTTACCCTTAACCTAACCCTCAACCTAAACCTAACCCTCACCCTAAACCTAACCCTCACACTAACCTTAACCCTAACCCTCACCCTCACCCTCTCAATACCCCTAACCCTAACCCTAATCTTAACACTGACCCTCACCCTCACCCTAACCCTAACCCTAACCCTTAACCTCACTCTCACCTTAACCCTCACATTCACCCTAAACCTCACCCTAACCCTACGCCTACCCCTCTCCCTAACCCTCACATTAACGCTAACCCTAACCCTAACCCCAACCCTAACCCTACCCCTAACTCTCAACCTCACACTAACCCTAAACCTAACCTTCACCCTCATCCTAACCCTAATCCTCACCCACACCCTAACCGTCTAACTCACCTGAAGCCTCTCCCTCACCCGAACCCTCATCCTCACCCTAAATCTCACCCTAAACATCACCCAAACCCTAACCCTCACCCTAACCCTAAACTTAACCCTCATCCTCACCCTAACCCTCACCCTAACCCTTATCCTCACCCTAACCCTAACCCTAACCCTAACCCTAACCCTAACCCTAACCCTAACCCTAACCCTAACCCTAACCCTAACCCTAACCCTAACCCTAACCCTGACCCTGACCCTGACCCTGACCCTGACCCTGACCCTGACCCTGACCCTGACCCTGACCCTGACCCTGACCCTGACCCTAACCCTAACCCTAACCCTAACCCTGACCCTAACCCTAACCCTAACCCTAACCCTAACCCTAACCCTAACCCTGACCCTAAGCCTAACCCTATCCCTAACCCTAACCCTAACCGTAACCCTCACTCTGACCCTCACGCTAACACTCACCCTAACCCTAACCCTAAACCTTATCCTCACCTTAACCCTCACCCTAACCCTTACCCTCATCCTTTCCCTAACCCTAACCCTCACCCTCACCCTAACCCTAACCCAAACAATAACCCTAATGATCATCCTAACCCTAACCCTCACACTCACCCAAACCCAAACCTTAACCGTAACCCTCACCTTCACCCTCAACCTAAACCTCAACCTCACCCTCATCCTAACCCTCACCCTCACCCTAAACATCAACCTAACCGTAACCCTCTAAACCAAACCCTAACTCTAACCCTAACCTTCACCCTAACCCTAAACTTACCTCTCACCCTAACCCTCACCCTAACCCTAACCCTAAACTTTCCCTAACGCTAACCCTAACATTAACCCTCACCCTCATACTAAACATCACTCTAACGCTAACCCTCATCCTAACCCTACCCCTCAACTTAACCTTCACCCTCCCCTAATCCTCACCCTAACTCTAACCCTAACCCTTACCTAAACAAAACCCTCACCCACACCCTCAACTTAACCCTCACCATAACCCTTACCTCACCCTAAACCTAACTCTAACCCTCAGCCTAAACCTAACCCTCACCCTAACCCTAAACCTACCCCTCACGCTAACCCTCATCCGAACCCTCACCCTAAACCTAACCCTCACCCTAAACCTAACCCTAACCCTCAACCTCACCGTAACACTCACCGTCACCCTAACACTCAACCTAACCCAAACCCTCACCCACACCCTAACCATCACACTCACCCGAACCCTAAACCTTACCCTAACCCTAAACCTCACCCTAAACATCACCCTAACCCTAACCTTCACCCTCACCCTCACCCTCACAATAAACATCAACTTAACCCTACATCTCAGCCTAACCCTAACCCTCTACCTGACCCTAAACCTCACCCTGACCCTCACCCTAACCCTAACCCTAACCCTAACCCTCACCGTAAACCTTACCCTTAACCTAACCCTCAACCTAAACCTAACCCTCACCCTAAACCTAACCCTCACACTAAC